>NC_045977.1:22532291-22832291 GCF_010909765.2 Amblyraja radiata
GGGGGGGGGGGTGGTGGTTTGTCGTCACACACAAAGATGAGGAGGGAGAGGGGGAGGGGTGGGGCGGTTTGTCGTAAAACACAAGATGGAGGAGGGAGAGGGGGGAAGAGTGCTGTTGGAGGGAGGGGGGAGTGTTGGATCGGAGGTGGAAGAGGGGTGTGGGGGTTCTAAGCTATTGCAGTAAAGAAAAGGTCACTAATGCCAGCGTGTTGTAGAGTAATAGTCGTAAGAAATAAGCTAGGTCTTCAGGGAAAACCTACCGGTACTCGCGGGTCGAGGATTTAAAGTGAAGAAGCGGTCTCAATTAATAGGAGCGGCGAATTGGCGATCGTGGACGGCGAGGAAGGATCATATCTGTTGCCGGGCAGGGGGGGGGGGGGGGGGGGGGGTGGTCGTAGTATTTTTAGTTGCCGTTTTTCGACCATGTAACGGGGAGGGAAAAAGGGGATGGGAAATTGATTGCTCTTCTATTTGCCCTGTATGTTCGTCATGTTACGCGATCGGAGCATTTTGTCCCTGCATGTTTTAGCTGAAGATCCGAGAAGATATCGGTTATAGACATAATAACTGTACAACAGGCGGCATTAGTGACAATGTTCAATCACCGCGTTATAGTGCGGCCTCAATTTCAGAAGGAACGTTTTCGAGTAAGTGAGTGAGTGAAGGTGAATGCTAAGAATGAATAAGAATGAAGAATCTAGTAACGTTATAAGGGTGCAATAGATTAATTAAGTCCATACAGTTTTGATGTTCATAAATTCCGCCTTTAGTCTTTTCCTTTCAGGTAGGTGATTCAGGGTTCATTTGTGTTCCAGCACATCAGCATGGACCGTGTTCTCTTGCATTTTTTATCCACTTCGCAGCACTTGCTTCTGTTCTTTGTTAAGGTCTTTTGCACTAAATACAATGAAGCTGCTGCAAGTTTCCATTACTTTATTCACAGGACAAACTTTGAAATCTCAGTAAAACAGGCACTGTGAAGCCCCTCCAGCCAGTTGTGTGCGGCCTGAAACAAAGCGCTGTGATTTGGCCAACGGGAGACACTAATGCAAACGGAAGTGAATTGGAATATTAAAATCTCGACATATTGTTCGTTTCTTCTCTAATGTAATTAAAGTTGTGCATGTGTGTCATACGAGTTTGAGGGGTTTGAAACACCGTTAATATTTTTACACAATATGTGAACATATATGGTTTTTGAAAGCTCCTCGGCTCACCAGGCTTCATCTCTGTAAGGTATACTATGCAACGGATGTCTTTGAGCATCTGGCTTGTGTGGGTGATAAGACAGTGGAGTTTTGAAAGATTGGGGGGGGGGGGGGTGGGGGTATGTTATCATTAAAAACGTGCGCTTAAAACACGACGGAATGAAAATGAGACGGCATACTAGAAAGAAAGCGAAATCTAGACGAAGGAAGTGCGAAAAAGACTAGGGAGGTCCGTGCGGCCCCAATAGCCCCCAATGGGGGGGGGGGGGGGGACCTCACAAAACATTAACACCCCCAAAAACACAGGAGTTGGAAAAGTGCATAAAGAACGTTCCCTACCTGTGCCACCAGGGGGAGATTTGGGCGTTGAAGTCTGGTCCCTGCGTCTTAAAATAGTGTTTTGAAGTCGTCGAAGTCGTGTCCCGTCTCGGAAAGCGTGGGGGGGTGGGTGGGGGGGTTTTGCGGTGCGGCTCACACACACGAAGCTTCGACACACACAGAAGCCTTAATAAAAGTGTAAAATGCCCGACCTCTTTTCCGGTTTTTATCTAATTTAATTAAGATGTGCAGGTGGTGTTCTTATCGAGGTTCAGGGGTGAAGACGTAAATATTTTCACACAATATGGGAACACTCATGTTGTTTTGAAGGCTCCTCGGCCCTCATCTGACTCTCTGTACTGTCACTATGGCAACGATGTCTATGAGCCACGGGCATGTGACATCACACGATGGAACGTTCACATTGGCTGGGGCCCTGCTTTGGCATAATATGTTAAATGGCTCCATCCGATTGGGAATCTGTGAGCATTGGGCATTTGACATCACCGATGGAATGTTGCAGCAGGGGCGGGGTGCTGGTGAGGCTTGTGGGGTGAGAAGCCAGTTTAGTTTGGAGATTTTGGGGGGGGGGGGGGGGGGGTGGGTAGGTTTGATTTAATTAAAACGTGCGCTTAAAACAAGACGGAAGGGAATGAGAAGCGCTCATATTAGAAAGAAAAAGCGAATCTCTTCGAAGTCGAAAAGACGCGGGCGGGCCTGCGTCCGGTTTCGGACGAGTGCGGTGAGAATCCCAGGGGAGCGCCAGAAAAGGGAAGTGGGGCCAGGGTGCCGGGACGACGGGTTCCGTTTTGGAATCTGGGGCGAGAGTTTTATATATTACTAGACCAAGTGCAGACCGTGGGTCTGTTTCCCCACGGCGTTTTGGGGGGGGGGGGAGGGGTGAGAAACTTCTATAAACATTGTACTACCGTGTACCGATTGGCTGTTATTTTGGCAACTTCCTCTAGTATCTTGTGCTGTTCTGCTCATTCTGCTTCTCAACGTTGCCTTTTGTTGTTCCTTGAACATCCAGCAACTCGATTGCTCCCATCTCTTTGGCATGATGAAAAAAATAAGAGAAAGATATTTATCACGATGTAGATATTCATAAATTTGTAAAGGTAATTTCATCTATTGTAGACATTTATAAACTTCTTAAGACAATTATGTATATAATTCATTTACCTATAATTTAAAAAAAAACATTACACAATTATGTACCATTTTGTATTTAATTTGGAAGCTTATTGTTGTGTCTCCTTGTTCCATGCAAACTTTCCATAATTTTTTGAAGCTCCTCAAGAGGTTCGTCCTTTCTTGTTCTGTCTCTTGTTCACTTCTGCTCCATGCTGCTTCTCAACATCTCTTTACAGTGTCCATTCACCATCATGCAACTTGTTGCTCCTGCTTCTGGGCATGAATTTAAAAAAAGGAGATATTTATTCAATGTAGATATTTAAAAATTCTATCTGTCAATCCATCACATACAAATAAAGAGAGTTTTTGTATCATATCCAATTTCGGTGTTTTCTATCAATTCTGTTGTGTTGCTTTTCCTACTGTCCTTCATTTATTCTCGCAGATCCCAAAGACGTTCAGTCTAAATATCTCGGATCCAGAAATGAGGCGACAGTGACAGCTCTAGACAAAAGGCAGCATTTGAATGGTATTAGGCATTCTGATAAAAACTGAAGTAAATTTGTATCATGGATTAAAAAAAAACACATTGCACGGGTCTGAATAATCTCAAATACTGACTTTCATCCATCTTAAGATCTGAAGTGATTCATGATGGTTACAGAATTTTCAATTCCACGCAACTCCTGGGAAATGGCAGTCAATCCTTACAAACAAAATAACTCGACAATAGACCAAAGTGGAAACGTAACACTCATGTCAAACAACAGAAAAGGTAACGAGAATTTCCTACAAGGCAGAAATTAACCACATAACCTTGATACGCAATGCCATTACCAACACCAAATCCTCAAACATCCAATATCTCGTCAATCATCATTTACTCAATAAGTGACTCAACATTGAACTGTACCTGATACATATACCCTAGATGTGCAAGCCTGTAGTTTTATATCCGCAGCAAAAATCCATCTGCAAGCTTATCGTGAAGCATGAGAACAGCTCCAGCAACTTTCGATCCAAAAAATCAAATACAACTGTTAAGATTTTACATGTCACTTAATTGTCCTTGAAGCTTTTTCTGAGGCAGCATTTTAAACTTTTGTGTGCAGAAATGCGATTCCTGTGTTAAACATCCTTGTTGGAACTGAGGAGCAATAATCAAAAGTGTCGAAACTCTGGACATTCATGTCCTTTGCACTTTTTGCCTTCAGTTTTGTACTTTCATTGACTTTAGGAAATTTGAGCACTTAAATGCAGACAGTCATTTCTCAACAAAGCATTTGTTTAATCACAACATTCCTGGTTGATGTCCCCATCTTTCAGGAACACTTTTACTTGTTCCTTCAACTTTCCTCTGCTAAGAGCTACATATGTTGGCCATGTTGAATACTGGTTTCTCAAGGTATATCAAGACCTTCTCCATGGTTTGTCCTTGTGCCTTTGAATTGTCATTGCAAAACTCGACAGATAGGGAATTGGCTCCGCCTAATGGGAATGTTTTCATCTTCTGTCAAATTGATCTTCATCCTAGGAATTAGAACAATATCTTCTTTGTAGGCCCCCATGTTGATTCTAGCAACTAGAGATTATGTGTAGCTGTTCTACAATCAACCTCGTTCCATTGCATAGTCTTTGGGGGTTGCAAGTTTTCTGATTAAAACAATTGGAGATCCTTTCTTCAACTTCCAATTTGTTGGTGGTAAACCACAAATCTCGACTGAATCGAGGAATTCCGTTGGGAAGTGAGTTGAATTTGTTCCGTCAGTGACAGAATTGAAAGAATAGTACTCCCTCATGGTTCCAGGGAAGCGTCTGACACACGCAGAATTGATTCTTCTCATCGTATCATTGTGAGGAACCAAGATACAATTGTTAGAGAATAATGTTGCAGGGTGGTCAAATGCTGGATAGATATAATCAATGCAGTCATCCAGTGTTCTTGCTGAGAGAACCATGTCTTCTGGAATGTTAATTTCATTGTCTTCATTCTTTGCAATCTTGTCCTCTCCTACATCCAACAAAAATTTAGAATACTCGCCCTTTCCTTCGCTCAATCGCATATTTCTCTTCAATTCAAACTTTGTGAAAGTCCGCCACAAGTACGATGTCTTGATGCAGGCGTTTTGAACATCAATATCACTTCCCATCTTCACTACAGGAAGGAGTTGTCTAAAATCACCACAACAAATGGTAAGAATTCCGCCAAAATGATCCTTTTATGCGGCATACATCTTGAAGAGTTCTGTCCACCGCTTCAAGCACTCCCTCCTAATCATTGGACACTCATCCCAAACAATGAGCTTCACTCTCCTGAAGAAATCTCCCGTTTTAGAGTTGCTGTTGATGTTGCATGTTGAATCCTCCGTCACATGGATAGGTATCTTGAATCGTGAATGTGCAGTTCTTCCACCAGGCATTAATGTGGCTGCAATACCAGACGATGCTACAGCAATGGCAATTTGACCTTGAGCTCTAACCGTGGAGAGGATCAAATTATGATAAATGTTTTTCCTGTTCCTCCTGGTGAGTCAATGAAAATCATTGAAGATAGATCCCTCTGCAAGTAGTCGCACACATGGTCATAAACTTCTCTCTGCTCAGCATTCAGCAGAGGCTCATTCTCATCAACAAATCGCTGTTGTTCTGATCTATTGTAATTCAATTCATTAAGTAAATCAACATTTTCACCATCAATGTCCATCCTTTCATTTCTTGGTCGGGGCAAGGTAAAATTTTCCAGTGTGGTGTTTGCAATTCTCAAGCTTGTCCTGAATATAAAAGAGGCCGTGATCATGATGTCTGTCATCAATTGTGATATTCTGACCACTTTTTCTTCTTCGCTCGCTTCAAGGTAATCCTCAGACATGCAATTCTTGAAGCGATCCCATAATTGTAGAGATCATTGATGTCAGTATTTGTCAGCAGAACAACAAACAAATCCCTGATTGCCCTGGGGAGTCTTGTCATTTCAGCATCTTCCATTGTTTGTTGCCAATGGTCGTCAGCTTCCAACAAACCTCTTTCTCTGCAGACGTCTTTGAAGGAAGGAAGAATTACTCCATTATGTGTCTTCAATGGACTCGAAAGACACTGGTCCTTCACGTGATGCAGAAGCAGTCTCATGTAGAAGAGGTCACCTAGTTTTGGAGAAATGACATGTATTCGTCCAAGAACGTTGACTTCAAAAATACCTGGGAAGTTATCCACACTCTTCCAACCTCCTTCTTTGCCATCTCTTGCTGCTCCATGTATAAAATCGAGGACATCAACGTACAATAGTGTTCTTGCAAACGGATCTTCAGAACTCAATCGAACAAATTCAGTCAAAGTGGTTCTCGCAATTCCATCATTCATCCCTTGCTGAGCAGCATCAAAAAAATACTTGTTGTTGGTCTGGTAGATGTATATCAAGTCGAATGACAGGGGGGGTGTCTCTCATGAGTAAGAAATCCAAGGACTGATGCCCCTGCCTCTGAAGGACCAATGTATCTTCCATTCAGGTACCTGTTTAATCTCGTCATTTACGTTAATTCCAAAAGCTGCCTGATCACATCCCTTCAAGGTGTACTTGATGACGTATTTGATTGACTGTACAGAGCAGCATATTTCGACGTTGAGGTGACATTTGAAAGCCTTCAATAGTTCTGCATTAGTAGGGCAAAACCCAATTAGAAGTAATAGTCTTTAACGAACGTCCTTCTTGATGTCCTGAAATCCTCCCATTGCGGGAGATCTTCTCCTGTACAGAGGATACGAATCATCTCCATACATTGTGCTTTCGACAAATGGCTTTGGGAATCTCTTGGTGCATCTTCCTTCCTTCCAACATCGAGATGTGGCCTTGCAGAACGGTCCATGGATCATGTGCTTGAGTACCAATTTATGCAGCTCAGGATCTGCTTGTGGGTCTGGAATTTCAGCTTGCACAAATCTTTCATATTGTTGAGGTCTTGGCTTACTCGCTTCATCAAGCCAAGCAGACAATTGGAAATGAGGCAGGCCTCTCTTCTGATATTCCATAGTCAAGATGAAAGCAATACAGTTTCCAAAGAAGCCATCTGGTCCAGTGACGGTCTTCATGAATATTTTTCTTTTCAGCTCGAATACTCTTGCTATTAATTCCGGTCTATCAGACGGCTGCTGATTTGGAAAGAGGCACTGTAGGATCTCGCTCCAATTTGGATTGCAGGTCATTGCAATGAAGAATGCAGCAGTACCATACTTCCGAACATACATCATGGCATCCTGGCATTGTCCCATCATATATCTGGGACCACCGACAAATGTTGAAGAGAGGATGATGCGCCTTCCAATGTTTTCCAAGTCATCATCATCATGTAATGCATCCGTCAGTCCTTTGTACGTCGGTTGACCTCAACGATACCTGATTCATGCGAATATAATTCAGTCTATCACCTTCAATTTTAGCCGCCATATTAACAAACTATTGTTGGAAGAGTCGTCCTCCTCTCAAAAGCTGGTTGAATTCATTGTCACGATTCATGATCCTATATGCATATCGCATTAGTGTCAATTTTCTGCCGGTACTCATTTGGAGTTGTGAATGCCATCCGTCATCACCAAGTGGAAAGAAAAGGATGTATGAAAACTGTCATAAGACCTATGGGACTCTGAAATGATTTGCAGACCTCCTTCTGCTCCTCCTCTTCCTCTACTTCTCAAGACAATGTGGCGTGATGTTGCCACAGGCTCATTACTGTTTGCTATGAGGACGGCAACTTCATTTGCAGTTTGCGTGTTAAACCTCCGTTCATGTTGGAAAGGTGGCGATAATTGGGATCAATAACGATTGATGCCTCCGGTAAATCTCTAATTCTCTCCATCGCCATCACAAGTGAATGAATGTAAGGGTTGTTTAGTCTTATCATGTTTTCAAGCGTTTCAACAGTGTCCCTTTGAATACCAGCATCTTGGAGTATACTCATTCGCAACCCAATGCTATCTTGCGGGTCCATGAAATAGATTTGTAAGAATTTATTTTGTTGATCTTGGTCAGGCATCAAAGAACCAATGAAATGATGAATCTGGCCTTGAATGATCACTGAAGGATTCCATCCATGTGACATCACTTCCTTGGCACCAAATGACGTGAATTGAAAGAGACAATTGTATTGTCTAATATTCTTTTGGAACTCATGTGCTTGTGGCGTGTCACCTGTATACAAATTAATGAGTGCATTCGGGAGTGTTTTCAGAGGTGCAATCTTGACCTTATCCTTCATGCAGCAAAAGTTGGTCGTTTCTGCTGAGAAGTGTTGAGCTCGACAATGAAGGCAAACATGGGTCATTTGACCAACATCAGCATTAATATTTCTCCTTTTTAGTCGTGCATTTCGTTGTTCATCCAGCCTTCCAGTTCTTTCATTTCCCATCTCTGAATCCCTTCTCATTTGTATTATTTCTTGATGTTCCTCAAGATGTTGAGATGTTTCTTGATGCATTTCTTGAGTTCTTCTCTCCTGCTCCCTCTCTCGTTTATTTCTGAGACGCTGACTTGTTTCTGGCTCTGTCTCTTGAGTTATTCTCTCCAGGTCCCTCTCTTGTTTATTTCTGAGACGTTGACTTTTTTCTTGCTCTGTCTCTGGAGTTCTTCTCTCCTGCTCCCTCTCTCGTTTATTTCTGAGACGTTGACCTCTTTTTGGCTCTGTCTCTCGAGTCCTTATCTCCTGCTCCCTCTCTCGTTTATTTCTGAGACGTTGACTTCTTTTTGGCTCTGTCTCTCGAGTCCTTCTCTCCTGCTCCCTCTCTCGTTATTTCTGAGACGTTGACATCTTTTTGGCTCTGTCTCTTGAGTCCTTATCTCCTGCTCCCTCTCTCGTTTATTTCTGAGACGTTGACTTCTTTTGGCTCTGTCTCTCGAGTCCTTCTCTCCTGCTCCCTCTCTCGTTTATTTCTGAGACGTTGACATCTTTTTGGCTCTGTCTCTCGAGTCCTTATCTCCTGCTCCAACTCTTGTTTATGATGAGACGTTGACTTCTTTTTGGCTCTGTCTCTCGAGTCCTTCTCTCCTGCTCATTCTCTCGTTTATTTCTGAGACGTTGACTTATTTCTGGCTCTGTCTCTCGAGTTGTTCTCTCCTGCTCCCTCTCTCGTTTATTTCTGAGATGTTGAGTTGTTTTTTGCTGCATCTCATGTACACTTCTCTCCCGCTGTCTCCCCTGTCTATCTTCTAGACACTGAGATGTTTCAGGCTGTGTCTCTTGTGCCCTTCTCTCCTGGTTCGTCTCATGTGCACTTCTCTCCCGCTTTGTACCCTGACTATCTTGGAGACAGTGAGATGTTTCTGGCTGTGTCTGTTGTGCCCTTCTCTCCTTGTTTATTTCTGGATTATCTCGGAGATTTTGTGTTGTTTCTTGCTGAGTCAGTTGTTCCCTTCTCCTCCTCATTACTTCTCGATGTTTCTTTTTCTCATCACACGACCGCCCTGTATGTTTATTCTTTCCTCTTGGCATGATTTGAAAACAGAATCTCTGTTGGCAATGAAGACTGTAATAAGTTATACAAAATAGAATTTTTCCGAATTTTAAAAAGCCGAAACACACTCTCAGATGAATTTATTCAAAATGGTAGATATGAGATCAAATGAAATAAATCGCAAAGAAATTTTGTTGAAATCTCAGTTGTCAAAGAAAACAGATCAATTTCTTGAAAATTGTTCCTTTCCTCTAGAATGAAATCAATCACAATGAAACCTGTTGCCAATTACAATGAAATGTCTTTTAAATATGTTATCAATTTAAACGTCAAATAAAAACCAATAAAATGTTTTCAATGAAAGACAATCGTTAATCTCAAAATTGTAAAGATGTAACAAATGGGGTAATTTTAATGTTAGAAAACAGTCTTTATGAATTAAAGACAATAGTCAAGAAGTCTGTATTCTCAAAATGATAAAGATTTTTCAAATTGGGTAAATTTAATGTATAAAAAGTTTATGTCAAAATATTTTGTGTTAAAAATTTAAAAAATAGTCAACGATGACAGTGAAAAAACAATGAATTTGAATCTAAGTTGTCAATGAAAAGTCAGCAATTATTTTTTTGTTAAACAGTTTTTGAAATTAAAAGTATGTGTTAAAATGCAGTAATATTAAGTGAGAAGTAAATCAATTCAATGAAAAACAAACAATGAATTTTACAATGAAATGCAATCAAATGGTAATGTTATAAAATTATTCGTTTAAATGAAATGCACTCTTCTCTATGCTTGCGCCTCCACAAACAGATCAGAGCGTCTTCACACTATGCACCCGACCTCACAACTTATCTTCTTTTAAAAAAGTCAACGATGACAAAGTGAAATTTCAATGATTTTAGTTTTCAAAGGCAAGCGTTTAGAATCTAGAAATTTCAAAATGGTAAAGATGAAACAAACGGGGAATATTTAACGTTAGTAAAACGTTTTTTTCAGAGGCAGGGGAGGAAGAGGGGGAGGGGAGGGGGGAGAGAGGGAGGGAGGGGTGTTGAAATTATCAGTTTTTAAAAGTAATGTTAAGTGAGAAATAAATCAAAGCAATGAAATAAAAATATAGAATTTAACAATAAAATGTTAATGTTTAAAATGAAATGCACTCTTGAAGATTTATAATGAACAGTTAAATGAGAAAAATCAAATTGATAAAAATAAAGAAAATTACAATGAAATGCAATAAAATGTTATTCTTTAAAAATAAGCTTGTAAATTAAATGGAATTTTTAAGATTTATATAATGAGCAGGTTGATGTGATACAAATAAATTCAATCCAATAAAAATAAAGCTGATTTTTATCGTCAGACAAATGCAATCCACGACTCCTGTCTTCACAAGCAAAGTAAGAATGACGGTTAGTGAAGAATTCAAACAATCGCTGAGCGTTCAAGATGATGTGTGAGCGCCTCCTGCACCAAAGGGGGGGGGGGGGGGGGGGGTGGTGCGTTTGTCGTCACACACAAAGATGAGGAGGGAGAGGGGGAAAAGTGTGGAGGGAGGGGGGGTGTGGGATCGGAGGTGGAGAGGGGTGAGGGGGAGGGAGGGGTGTTGAAATTATTAGTATTTAAAAGTAATGTTAAGTGAGAAATAAATCAATTCAATGAAATACAAATATTGAATTTAACAATAAAATGTTAATGTTAAAAATGAAATGCACTCCTGAAGATTTATAATGAACAGTTAAATTAGTAAATTCAAATTGATAAAAATAAAGAAAATAACAATGAAATGCAATAAAATCTTTTTTTTTTAAAAATAAGCCTGTAAATTAAATTGACTTTTTAAGATTTATATAATGATCAGGTTGATGTGAAACAAATAAATTCTATCCAATAAAAATAAAGCTGATTATTATTGTCAGACAAATGCAATCCACGACTCCCGTCTTCACAAGCAAAGTCAGAATGACGGTTAGTGAAGAATTCAAACATTTGCTGAGCGTTCAAGATGCTGTGCGCGCGCCTCCTGCACCAAAGGGGGGGGGGGGGGGTGGTGGTGCGTTTGTCGTCACACACAAAGATGAGGAGGGAGAGGGGGAGTGGTGGTGCGTTTGTCGTCACACACAAAGATGAGGAGGGAGAGGGGGAAGAGTGTGGAGGGAGGGGGGGTGTTGGATCGGAGGTGGAGAGGGGTGTGGGGGTCTAAGCTATTGCAGTAAAGTAAACAGTGTCCCTAATGCCAGCGTGTTGTAGAGTAATTAGTCGTTAAGAAATAAGCTCGGTCCTTCCTGTGAAAACCTACCGGTACTCGCGTTAAAGTGAAGAAGCGGTCTCAATTAATAAGCGTCCGATTTGCGATCGTGGAGGCGAGGATCATATCTGTGGCCGGGAAGGGGGGGGGGGGGGGGGGGGGGGTGGTCGTCAGTATTTTTAGTTTGCTCGTTTTCGGACCATGATAACGGGAGAAAAAGGGAGTGAAATTGATTGCTATTTGCCGCGAGTTCGTAAGTCACGCGATCGGAGCATTTTGTCCCTGCATGTTTTCGCATGAAGCTCCGAGATTATCTGTTATAGACTAATAACTGTACAACAGGCTGGCATTAGTGACAATGTTCAATTCACCGCGTTATAGTTCAGGCCCTCAATTTCATGAATGAACGTCTGAGTAAGTGAGTGAGTGAGTGAATGAATAAGGAATGAATGAATGAATGAATGAATCTATTAACGTTATAAAGGGTGCAATTAGATTAATTAAAGTTCATACAGTTTGTTGTTCATAAATTCCGGCCTTTAGTCTTTCCTTTCAGGTAGGTGATTCATGGGTTCATTTGTGTTCCAGCACATCAGCATGGACCTTGTTCTCTTGCATTTTTATCCACTTCGCAGCACTTTCTTCTGTCTTTTTTAATGTTTTTTGCACTAAATACAATGAAGCTGCTGCATGTTTCCATTACATTTATTCCACAGAACAACACATTTGAATCTCCAGTAAAACAGGCATCTGTGAAGCCCTCTTTCAGCCATTTTGTGTGCTGGCCTGAAACAAAGCGCGTGATTGGCCAACTGGCAGACAACTCAATGTCAAACGTGCATTGATTGGAATATTAAAATCTCGACATATTGTTCGTTCTTCTCTAATTTAATTAAGTTGTGCATGTGTTGTTCATATCGAGTTTTAGGGGTTTGAAACACGTTAATATTTTTACACAATATGTGAACATATCATGTTGTTTTGAAAGCTCCTCGGCTCACAGGCTATTCTCTGTACGGTAACTATGGCAACGATGTCTTTGAGCATCGGGGCTTGTGTGGGTGATAAGCCAGTTTAGTTTTGAAGTATTGGGGGGGGGGGGGGGGGTATGTTATCCATTAAAAACGTGCGCTTAAACACGACGGAATGAAATGAGAAGCGCATACTTAGAAAGAAAAGCGAAATCTCTGACGAAGTGGAAAAGACGGGGGCGGTCCTGCGGCCCCCAAACGCCCCCCCGGGGGGGGGGGGGGGGGCCTCACACACACTAACCACCCCCACACACAGAGTTGGAAAAGTGCATAAAGACCGTTCCCTACCTGTAGCCCCCAGGGGAGATTTGGTCGTTGAAGTCTGGTCCCTTCCGTCTTAAAATAGTGTATCTTGAAGTTGTCGAAGTCGGGTCCGTCTCGGCAACGCGTGGGGGGGGTGGTGGGGGGGTTTGCGGTGCGGCATCACACACACGAAGATTCGACACACACAGTGCCTTAAAAGTGTAAATGCCCGACCTCTTTTCCGTTTTTCTCTAATTTAATTAAGATGTGCAGGTGGTGTTCTTATCGAGGTTCAGGGGTGAAAATATTTTCACACACACAATATGGGAACATCTCATGTTGTTTTGAAGGCTCCTCGGCCCTCATCTGACTCTCTGTACTGTCACTATGGCAACGATGTCTATGAGCACTGGGCATTGTGACATCACACGATGGAACGTTCACCATTGGCTGGGGATCCTGCTTTGGCATATGTAAATGGCTCCATTCCGATTGGGCATCTGTGAGCATTGGGCATTGTGACATCACACGATGGAATGTTCAGCAGGGGCTGGTGCTGGTGAGGCTTGTGTGGGTGAGAAGCCAGTTTTGTTTTGAGATTTTTGGGGGGGGGGGGGGGGGGGTGGGTAAGGTTTTGATTTAAAACGTGCGCTTAAACACGACGGAATGGAATGAGAAGCGCATACTTAGAAAGAAAAGCGAAATCTCTTCCGAATTCGAAAAGACGCGGGCGGTCCTGCGTCCGGTTTCTGAGTTGCGGAGAATCACAGGGAGCGCGCCAGCAAAGGGAGTGGGACAGGGTGCCGGACGGACGGAGTTCCGTTTTGGAATCTGGGGCGAGAGTTTTATATATTACTAGACCAAGTGCAGACCCGTTGGGTCTGTTTCCCCAACGGCGTTTTGCAGGGGGGGGGAGGGGGGGCTGCGGCATCAAACTCATATTAACCAACCCCCAAACACACAGGTGGGGGGAGGGGGGGGGGGGGATGTGAAGAGGGGAGGGAGGGGAGAGGAGGTGGAGGAAATGGGACAGATTTGGGAGGGAAAGGAGAGCGGGGTAGGGGGTGAGAGAGGGGGATGGGAAGAGATATGTGGGGGAGGGGGAGGATGTGGAGGTAGGGGAGGAGGGAGGGAGGGGGAGAGGGGTGGGGGAGAGAGGGGAAAGAGTGGGGAGGGAGAGTGGAGGGGGAAGGGGGAGAGGTGGAAGAGTGGGGAGGGAGGTGGAGAGGGGTAGGGGGAGTGATGGAAGAGGGACAGAGGGGTAGGAGGAAGGGGGTGGCGTAGAGAGGGAAGGGGGGTGGGGGAGAGAGGGATGGGTGGGAGAGGGGTGCGGAGAGGGAAACATAGAACCATTGAAATTAAGTGCAGGAGTAGGCCATTCGGCCCTTCGAGCCTGCACCACCATTCAATATGATCGTGGCTGATCATCCAACTCAGTATCCTGTACCTGCCTTCTCTCCATACCCCCTGATCCCTTTAGTCACAAGGACCACATCTAACTCCCTCTTAAATACAGCCAATGAACAGGCCTCAACTACCTTCTGTGCCAGTGAATTCCAGAGATTCACCACTCTCTGTGTGAAAAATGTTTTTCTCATCTCGGGCCTAAAAGATTTACCCCTTATCCTTAAACTGTGACCCCTTGTTCTGGACTTCCCCAACATCTGGAACAATCTTCCTGCATCTAGCCTGTTGAACCCCTTAAGAATTTTGTAAGTTTCTATAAGATACCCCCTCAATCTTCTAAATTCTTGCATGTACAAGCCGAGTCTATCCAGTCTTTCGTCATATGAAAGTCCTGACATCCCAGAAATCAGTCTGGTGAACCTTCTCTGTACTCCCTCTATGGCAACAATGTATTTGAACATTGGGCATTGTGACATCACACAATGGAACGTTCACCAAGTGCTTGTGCTCCTGCAAAGGCATATGTAAATGAATCCATTCCGATTGGACATCTGTGAGCATCGGGCATTGTGACATCACACGATGGAACGTTCACCAGGGGCTGGGGCTGGTGATGCTTCTATGGGTGAGAAGCCAGTTTATTATTGAAATATTGGGGGGGGGGGTGAAGGATTTGATTAAAAACGTGTACTTAAACACGACGACCAATGGCAAACCCGTTGGGTCTGATCCCCCAACGCAGCCGTACCCTACCCGTAGCCCCCACTGGGGGGGGGGGGGGCGGCATCACACACACTAACCACCCCCACACACAGATTTATAATGAACAGTTAAATTAGTAAATTCAAATTGATAAAAATAAAGAAAATTACAATGAAATGCAATAAAATGTTATTCTTTAAAAAATAAGCTTGTAAATTAAATGGAATTTTTAAGATTTATATAATGAGCAGGTTGATGTGATACAAATAAATTCAATCCAATAAAAATAAAGCTGATTTTTATCGTCAGACAAATGCAATCCACGACTCCTGTCTTCACAAGCAAAGTAAGAATGACGGTTAGTGAAGAATTCAAACAATCGCTGAGCGTTCAAGATGATGTGTGCGCGCCTCCTGCACCAAAGGGGGGGGGGGGGGTGGTGCGTTTGTCGTCACACACAAAGATGAGGAGGGAGAGGGGGAAAAGTGTGGAGGGAGGGGTGGTGTGGGATCGGAGGTGGAGAGGGGTGAGGGGGAGGGAGCGGTGTTGAAATTATTAGTCTTTAAAAGTAATGTTAAGTGAGAAATAAATCAATTCAATGAAATACAAATATTGAATTTAACAATAAAATGTTAATGTTAAAAATGAAATGCACTCCTGAAGATTTATAATGAACAGTTAAATTAGTAAATTCAAATTGATAAAAATAAAGAAAATAACAATGAAATGCAATAAAATCTTTTTTTTTTAAAAATAAGCCTGTAAATTAAATTGACTTTTTAAGATTTATATAATGATCAGGTTGATGTGAAACAAATAAATTCTATCCAATAAAAATAAAGCTGATTATTATTGTCAGACAAATGCAATCCACGACTCCTGTCTTCACAAGCAAAGTCAGAATGACGGTTAGTGAAGAATCCAAACATTTGCTGAGCGTTCAAGATGCTGTGCGCGCGCCTCCTGCACCAAAGGGGGGGGGGGGGGGGGGGTGGTGCGTTTGTCGTCACACACAAAGATGAGGGGGGAGAGGGGGAGGAGTGTGGGGGGAGGGGGGGTGTTGGATCGGAGGTGGAGAGGGGTGTGGGGGTCTAAGCTATTGCAGTAAAGTAAACAGTGTCACTAATGCCAGCGTGTTGTAGAGTAATTAGTCGTTAAGAAATAAGCTCGGTCCTTCCTGTGAAAACCTACCGGTACTCGCGGTAAAGTGAAGAAGCGGTCTCAATTAATAAGCGGCCGATTGGCGATCGTGGAGGCGAGGATCATATCTGTGGCCGGGCAGGGGGGGGTGGGGGGGGGGGGGGGGGGGGTGGTCGTCAGTATTTTTAGTTTGCTCGTTTTCGGACCATGATAACGGGAGAAAAAGGGAGTGAAATTGATTGCTATTTGCCGCGAGTTCGTAAGTTACGCGATCGGAGCATTTTGTCCCTGCATGTTTTCGCATGAAGCTCCGAGATTATCTGTTATAGACTAATAACTGTACAACAGGCTGGCATTAGTGACAATGTTCAATTCACCGCGTTATAGTTCAGGCCCTCAATTTCATGAATGAACGTCTGAGTAAGTGAGTGAGTGAGTGAATGAATAAGGAATGAATGAATGAATGAATGAATCTATTAACGTTATAAAGGGTGCAATTAGATTAATTAAAGTCCATACAGTTTGATGTTCATAAATTCCGGCATTTGCTGAGCGTTCAAGATGCTGTGCGCGCGCCTCCTGCACCAAAGGGGGGGGGGGGGGGGGGTGGTGCGTCTGTCGTCACACACAAAGATGAGGAGGGAGAGGGGGAAGAGTGTGGAGGGAGGGGGGGGTGTTGGATCGGAGGTGGAGAGGGGTGTGGGGGTCTAAGCTATTGCAGTAAAGTAAACAGTGTCACTAATGCCAGCGTGTTGTAGAGTAATTAGTCGTTAAGAAATAAGCTCGGTCCTTCCTGTGAAAACCTACCGGTACTCGCGGTAAAGTGAAGAAGCGGTCTCAATTAATAAGCGGCCGATTGGCGATCGTG
The DNA here is from genome assembly GCF_010909765.2 of Amblyraja radiata. Classification (NCBI taxonomy): domain Eukaryota; kingdom Metazoa; phylum Chordata; class Chondrichthyes; order Rajiformes; family Rajidae; genus Amblyraja; species Amblyraja radiata. The sequence goes on from NC_045977.1 coordinate 22,549,029, forward strand.
GAGGCGAGGATCATATCTGTGGCCGGGCAGGGGGGGTGGGGGGGGGGGGGGGGGGGTGGTCGTCAGTATTTTTAGTTTGCTCGTTTTCGGACCATGATAACGGGAGAAAAAGGGAGTGAAATTGATTGCTATTTGCCGCGAGTTCGTAAGTTACGCGATCGGAGCATTTTGTCCCTGCATGTTTTCGCATGAAGCTCCGAGATTATCTGTTATAGACTAATAACTGTACAACAGGCTGGCATTAGTGACAATGTTCAATTCACCGCGTTATAGTTCAGGCCCTCAATTTCATGAATGAACGTCTGAGTAAGTGAGTGAGTGAGTGAATGAATAAGGAATGAATGAATGAATGAATGAATCTATTAACGTTATAAAGGGTGCAATTAGATTAATTAAAGTCCATACAGTTTGATGTTCATAAATTCCGGCCTTTAGTCTTTCCTTTCAGGTAGGTGATTCATGGGTTCATTTGTGTACCAGCACATCAGCATGGACCTTGTTCTCTTGCATTTTTATCCACTTCGCAGCACTTTCTTCTGTCTTTTTTAATGTTTTTTGCACTAAATACAATGAAGCTGCTGCAAGTTTCCATTACATTTATTCCACAGAACAACACATTTGAATCTCCAGTAAAACAGGCATCTGTGAAGCCCTCTCAGCCATTTTGTGTGCTGGCGTGAAACAAAGCGCGTGATTGGCCAACTGGCAGACAACTCAATGTCAAACGTGCATTGATTGAAATATTAAAATCTCGACATATTGTTCGTTCTTCTCTAATTTAATTAAGTTGTGCATGTGTTGTTCATATCGAGTTTTAGGGGTCTGAAACACGTTTATATTTTTACACAATATGTGAACATATCATGTTGTTTTGAAAGCTCCTCGGCTCACAGGCTATTCTCTGTACGGTAACTATGGCAACGATGTCTTTGAGCATCTGGGCTTGTGTGGGTGATAAGCCAGTTTAGTTTTGAAGTATTGGGGGGGGGGGGGGGGGTATGTTATCCATTAAAAACGTGCGCTTAAACACGACGGAATGAAATGAGAAGCGCATACTTAGAAAGAAAAGCGAAATCTCTGACGAAGTGGAAAAGACGTGGGCGGTCCTGCGGCCCCCAATAGCCCCCAATGGGGGGGGGGGGGGGGGGGCCGCACACCCACAAACCACCCCCACACACAGAGTTGGAAAAGTGCATAAAGACCGTTCCCAACCGGTAGCCCCCCGGGGAGATTTGGGCGTTGAAGTCTGGTCCCTGCCGTCTTAAAATAGTGTATCTTGAAGTCGTCGAAGGCGGGTCCGTCTCGGCAACGCGGGGGGGGGGGGGGGGGGGGGGTTTGCGGTGCGGCATCACACACACGAAGCTTCGACACACACAGAGCCTTAAAAGTGTAAATGCCCGACCTCTTTTCCGTTTTTCTCTAATTTAATTAAGATGTGCAGGTGGTGTTCTTATAGAGGTTCAGTGGTGAAAATATTTTCACACACACAATATGGGAACATCTCATGTTGTTTTGAAGGCTCCTCGGCCCTCATCTGACTCTCTGTACTGTCACTATGGCAACGATGTCTATGAGCACTGGGCATTGTGACATCACACGATGGAACGTTCACCATTGGCTGGGGCTCCTGCTTTGGCATATGTAAATGGCTCCATTCCGATTGGGCATCTGTGAGCATTGGGCATTGTGACATCACACGATGGAACGTTCAGCAGGGGCTGGTGCTGGTGAGGCTTGTGTGGGTGAGAAGCCAGTTTAGTTTTGAGATTTTTGGGGGGGGGGGGGGGGGGGGTGGGTAAGGTCTTGATTTAAAACGTGCGCTTAAACACGACGGAATGGAATGAGAAGCGCATACTTAGAAAGAAAAGCGAAATCTCTTCCGAAGTCGAAAAGACGCGGGCGGTACTGCGTCCGGTTTCGGAGTTGCGGAGAATCACAGGGAGCGCGCCAGCAAAGGGAGTGGGCCAGGGTGCCGGACGGACGGAGTTCCGTTTTGGAATCTGGGGCGAGAGTTTTATATATTATATGATATGATATGATAGATAGATAGATTGATAGATAATTGTCAACTAATTCCCAATAAACTATGTCCACTGCCTGACAATACAGAAACCCCTGGCTGATGTTACTTTCCTATCCAAGTGGGACAGGGTGGAAGGCGATGTGGAAGGTGAGGTCACTAACCACGGTTAGTTTTGCACTGAGCTGCCACAACAGAATCAGATTCAGAATCACACTTTATTCGGCAAGTATGTTTTGCAACATACGAGGAATTTCATTGGCCAGGTCAGTCATACAATTAAAAGTAACAGATCACTTCAAAAACACATTTTAACATGAACATAAACCACAGTGACTCCTACACATTCCTCACTGTGAAGGAAGGCGAAATAAAGTTCAAGTCCTTCCCTTAGTTCTTCCTCGGTCGTGGGCCTCGAGCCCCCGTTGACGGGACAACCTTGACTCCCGTAGCCGGCGGCATTCGGGCCCTCCGCGTCGAGGCGATCTGCTCCTGCATCAGGGGGATGTCAGCTCCCCCGCGCCGGGCGATCGAACCTCGCGTTGGGGCTGGACGAACCTTCTGCGGCGTTGGAGCTCCCGACTTGGCCTCACCCGAGACTGCAAGCTCTTGATGGTAAAGTCCGCAGTGGCTGCGGTGGCTGTGGTGGGAGCGATCCCAGGCAAGGGATCAGCTCCGATGTTAAGTCCACGCCCCGCAGTGGGGCTCACGACAGTCCGAGGAGGCTTCCAGCTCCATCGATGGAAGGTCGCAGAGCCCGGAGAATGTGATCCGAAAATTGATCACCTCCGGGAAGGTAAGAACCTGAAAAAAAGTTTCCCTTGATCCTCTCCCCCCACATAAAACAAACCGAAGAACATTAAAACAAAACTAAAAAATAACAAAAAAGAGTGAAAAGACGAACAGACTTCCGGCAGGGCAGCCATCGCCCCAGCACCCCTGGAGGTACATGGCGCAGGCCTCTGCTGTCCTGATTACCAGATACTGTGCTGTGTTTTTTGACAGATTCTCCACTTTAAGTCTCTATCTGCAATTCTACATTAAACCCTATGTGTATGGTAGCGGCACGGTGTATAAACTGCCACAGTTAATATATGACTTTCAGTTTGGATGGGTATGGAGCAAACGCTGGCAGATGGGACTAAATGGGCACTTTGGTCAGTACAGATGAGTTGGGCCATGGGGCCAGTTGTCCTGCTGTATGACTCAATTACTTGGATTAACAGCTGTGGAATTTAACCAGTGAATAATTTAGCATGTTGGTGGAAATATCACCACACGGTTGTTAAAAGGAAGACTATGTAATCTATCAGATTGTTTGAGAAATCCACCTGGTTCTCTACAGTTCTTTGGGGGATGAAATTTGCTGTCCTTACTCGGTCAGTTATAATGTGACTCCAGAACTATCTATATGGTTGAGTGTTAAATTCCGTCTGAAGCACTAGCTGTACCCACTAGCACTTAGTTCATTGCTAAGCTCAAATGCAGCGCCAGCAGAATCACTTAGCATCGGCCTAGGCACCAAACATGTCCAGTCAACTATGCAAAGTTCCACTGGGAACTGGTCTTTATTTAAGAGAGATAGTCCAAAGGCCAGTGAAGCAACTGTCTAATAGTCATGATAATAGCTCATGAACTAGCCATTTTGCCACCAGGAATAAAGGTAGTGGCTTCACAGGAACACCACTGCCTGCAACTTACTCCCCCGAGTAGCACAACATTCCGACGGAAATATATCCATATCCGGAAGTGGCGGCGCTGTTGAACGGCTGCGGCTCGCCTGCAATCCGTCTGTCTTTACTTTTTTTTTTTTTTTTCTGTCTTGTTTTAGTCAAATTTTAGTTATTAGGCTGTGTTATGTGTGGGGGGGGGGGGGGGGGGCTGAAACGTGGTTTTCTGTCTCTCCCTTCGGGGGAATGCGACTCTTCTTGTCGTATCCCCCCTTCTCTGCCTCCGTCTGCGCTGAGGCCTAATGGCGGAGCTGGCGGCCTCCAACTGCGACCGACCTCGAGGCTAAGGAAACAGAGCCAGCCAGGACTCACCAGCGCGAGGCTGGCCGTCTTCGAGCTGCGGCGGCGGCGTTCTGGCATTCCAGTGGCAGCGGCACGACTCGGGGCTGAGACGGCGCTCCGGTGAGGGCGGCCCGGCGTGGGGCTGAGACGGTGCTCCGGTGGCTGAGTCGGCGGCGACCTGAATCCGGGGATCGGCTGCGGGCCAGTGGACGACATCGTCGGGAGCTCGCAGGTCACAGGCTGGTGCCTGTTTTCCGGAGCTCCCGCGGCAACAGCTGCGTCCGCAGGACTGGAGGGCGGCAGCTTCGACCACCCCGGGCCGCGGAGCTTGAAATGGCCCGTTCGCGGAGCTCGGTTGAGCCGCGGGACTGACTACCATCGCCCGGTGGGGTATCGCCTCAGCGCAGAGGGAGAATGAGGAAGGAAGAGACAGTAACTTTAAGATTTTGCCTCCATCACAGTGAGGAGGTGCCTGGTGAACTCACTGTGGTGGATGTTAATTTGTGTTTATTGTGTGTTTTGTTGTTTATTATTATATATATGGCTGCAGGCAACGACATTTCGTTCAGACCGAAAGGTCTGAATGACAAATAAAGGATCTAATCTAATATAATCTAATCTAAATCATATATCCCTGGTCCTTCCTTGTTACTGAGTCTAATCCTCTGCAAGATCACTGTGGGTGTAACTTCACCAAAGGTAACTTCACTGTGCAGGCAAATGGGGTTTATTTCATTTGGTGCTATGGTTGGCACAGATATTGAGGGCCGAAGGGCCCGTTCTTGTTGATGGGTACTGTTCTATGTTCTTAAAAGGTCGGCATTGATTCAAGAAAGCAGCCCAGCACTACCATCGCAAGAACAAGTAGAGATGATGTTCAGTAAATGCTGGCCTTGCCGCTGATGCTGAGATCCAGAAAATGAATAAAGAAAATACCTCAGTGCGAGTCCAGTCTTTCATTCATGGCCAGTAATCTACAATATATGTAAACCACCTGATTCCAGCTCGTGACTCACTCTTATACTATCTATTATGCCAGATATTAACTGAGTAAATTCCCAATAGAAAAAGAGAGATAGAAATACAGAAAACAGAGCAGGCTATATGGAGCAAAACAAAGACCAGAACAAAATGACACTGGAAAAAGATAACAAGGTAGCAGTAGAAAGAAGAGCTGACTTTCATCTCTGTATGGTGGGAGACAGTCTAACTTGGTTTGCTCTTATTCAAGGAATCATATTGCAATTTAAAAGTCTGCTATACAGTGACAGGGAAAAGAGATGGTTAGATGGAAAGTTCATTTAAAATATCTACTTTGGCTACATTTCTGGGCCCAGCACATTGATGCAATCTCAAAGAGACCTCGTCAATGTCTCTGCTTTCTTCTTCAGACTGAACCAGAAATATCACCCATCCATGTTCTCCGGGATACTGCCAACACTTTGTGTCTTTTTCTGTAAACCAGCATCTGCAGTTTCTTGTTTCTTCATTCTTCTCTACTTAGCAGATTGAGGAGATTTGGCAGGTCGACGAATACTCTACTAAATTTCTACAGGTGTACAGGTGAAGAGGAATATTGTATTGAACTTCTGCAGGTGTACAGTAGAGAATACACTGACTGGTGGCATCATGTTCTAGTTTGGCAACTTGAGCGTCCAGCAAAGAAGGTGATTTAACAGAGCGGTAGACATTGCCTGGTCCATTACAGATACTGATCTCCTCATCATTGAAGGGCTCTACAAGAAGTGCTGCCTCAAAAACCCACACCACCCTGGCCTCACTCTCATTTTGTTACTACCATCGGGAAGAAGGTACAGCAGTCTGAATACCCTTAACCACCAGGTTCAAGAATAGTTTCTTCCCAGCAACCATCAAGCTCTTAAACACAGCATTACTCTAACCTCAGCAACTATAAAGTTCTATGGACAGTGAATTTGGTTGCACAACAGAATCTGCTGTTTGCACTATTACGGCTACCTAATTTTACAGCTATTAAATTATTGATTTTTTAAATTATCATATTTTCATCTGTTTGTATTGCATTTACGGACCTGCTAAGCTGCAGCAGGTAAGAATTTCATCATTCCATTGTTGGTACAAATGACAATTAAACACTCTTGCTTCATAAAATATTTGTTTTTAAAGAAAATGTATTAAAATATTTAATAAGAGCAAATTTCTGTATGAAATGTAATCTTGTATGAATGCAACTCTTGGGAAATTTATCTACACTTAAAATCATTGCTGCTTTGGAATGCACATTCAGACAAAAGCATATATCCTGAGGTCTTAAAACCCACGAGGCTGAATAAATTAAAAAAGTAGTTTTACTAACAAACTGTCCGAATAAAGCCTTACAGTATTGGCTTGTGACTAATGCAAAGAACGCAGAACAACCAATAATGTCGCTCAGTGATCTCATCAAATGCCAATTGTCACTGCGGACTTCTGACCTCTGATTCCGCCTTTTAAGGTCACTCTCTAACCTCTGACCTTCTCCCCTATATATTACTGATCGCTGGCAGGTTGCTTCTGACAGTCAAAATGAAGGGACTGGTCTCATTCAGTATCTTCCTCTCTCTTCTGATCTTTGTGACACCAGGTAAGTTCTTCTTTATTTAACTGGTGGTTGGCTGACAGCATTACCTGGGCTAACGTATTATTTTAGAACTGTAACTCTCTGCATGGTATCTACAAACTAGGAACATTAAAGCTGAATGAACGGTCCGGATTCAATCTCTAACCAGTGGAGCAGAAAGCAGCAGCTGCAATTATAAGCTTGCAACCAACTGTTCCTGTGAAAATATATCGCGAGGGTTCGCTGAAACCTTTGAAGTCTGAGCTCATAATTTGGGATTTATAAACCTTTTTTTTGTTGTGCTCTCCAATTTTTGCTTTCTCAAAGAGTGTCAGGTTGCAAAGCCATGAACCGAGAGTTTGCAAAAGTGATTAATCAAAGTGACTAACTGATTACATAATAGAATTTAATTCTCTGCATTAAACATAAAAGTGACTTTTCTGGCGGGTTGATGGACGGAGATGGAGGAGAAGATACCCTTGTGTGCCCTTGGGTTAATTTGATCTAGACATTTTGCTGTGGCTCATGTTCGAGTATTCTGGGTGGGTGTAAAGGAACTAAGTATGGAAATGGCTTTGTAACTGGACACCAGCCTGGCTGATTGCCATGCTATGCCATCAGCAGTTGTTGGCTTTATGTGCTATCACACAGGAGATTTATCCCAGCTTCTTGACCATTTAAGGAGATCTTTTATTTTTTGAGAGAATTGAGATGTTTGAACAACTGAATCCAGCATTGCCTCCTCAAATACACCTGAAAACCCCCATATTCAGAAATATGCAGAATATGAAACTTTGTTCTTAAAGAAATTGTGGTTTTTAGTCATTTATTTATACCTTTCTCCATGTAACTATCTTGGAAGTTACAGAATAGAGTTGATGTGAAAGTCCAACCTCCCCAACACCTGCTTCATTCCATTGCCTTTTTCTAGAATATCCATAACAGCTAACAAGTATGGTCACTGTTGGATGTATTAAATGCAGAAGCAATGTGTATTTGCAAACAATGATGTGATGATAAATCATCTAATCCATTTTTGTAGGACTTGGTTTAGAGATAAACATTGGTCTTTAAACCAAGAAAATTCATCTTCTTTGAAGAGTGACCAGGACCTTAGCTTATTGCCTGACAGCATCTCCAGAAGTATGCACTCTCTCAGCTTAGCATTGAAGTATTTGCCAGTTATGGTCTCAGTCTGTAAAGCAGGGATGTTAGCTTTAGATTTCCAAAGATACAGGAAACCAATAAACTGTCAAGCAAACAGCTGAGATAACAGCTGCAAAATGTAGCCAAATTAATTTAAAACAAATCAACTTAGGTTGTATTTCTTGCCTTGTACTATGAATAATGAGTGTTGATGCTTATTTAGTAGTTGGTGGGCTCAGCACACTGTAGTGAAGGTCTAAGTTGCTTTTGATGCTATCACATCCTATGCATGTTTCATTGACTGAGTATTGCCCATGTAATTTATTGAAATGCACTTCATGCAAGATTGCAGAATGGTAGCCTTGAATAGTTGGATGGCTTTCTTTCCTATTTAGCAATAAACTAAACTAAACAAAACTAAACTAAATAACTCTTCATTCCAAGACATCCTACAACTTGGTCTCAATCCTTCAGATGCAGAATGGGCCTCATTTTTTTCCATTATTTTTAAACCAAAGCAGACTTCAATCAGAGAAGAAGTCAACAAACCCTTTAACACATAATTGGCAACCTGCTTCTGGAAATCTGTTTCAATAAAGCTGTCTTGCAACTTGGGATGTGAAGGCTTTGATGAACTAACAACAGAGCTAACTTCACACAAGGTAGACACAAAATACTGGAGTAACTCAGCGGGACAGGCAGCATCTCTGGAGAGAAGGGATGGGTGATGTTTCGGGTCGAGACCGTTCTTCAGACTGGGGAGTGGGCGGTACAGAGTTAAAATGTAGTCGGAGACAGTACAACTGGTTAGAGAACTGGGAAGGTGGAGGGGATGGGGAGGGAAAGCAAGGGCTACTTGGAGTTAGAGAAGTCAATGTTCATACCGCTGGGGTGTAAGCTACCCAATAGCTTTAGACAAACACTGTTTCCAGCCCCATCCAAGAGTTTTTATCTGGAATTCTGGGGAGAACATTGTGGTTCTCTGCTCCCATCATAGAACCATTCTGGCTGGGTATTCAGCTGAAGGTTCCATGTAATAGCCCTCTCATATCTGTTCCTGCGGTCATTGGGCAAATGATTTCCTGCTGAGAGTGTATGTCACAGTGGATCAATCTTGGAGATATATATATATCCAGCAACCTTTGGGGTCACATCTGTTCTTGCAGCAGCAGTACTGGTCTTTGATTATGAATTGTTTGGGTGCTTTGTATCCACTGGAATCGGCTTGAAGGATTCCAAAGTTCCACTGATCTGTATCAGACAGAAATCTAGAGGTGGTGTCAAGGGTGCAGCAATGCAAAATGAATCAAGTTCAAAGGAAAAACAAGACAAAGAACATAGAACCATACAGGAACAGGCCCTTTGACCCACAATGTTCAGGCTGAACATGATGCAAAGTTAAACCAATCTCCTCTCCTGACTAAGAAAATATTTCATTCGGCCCTGATTAACCATGCTGTCTAGCTGTCCGAGAGTCATCTACTGATCAATTCCCATATATTATTTTCAAATATCCATTCATTTCTTAATTAAAAGACAGCACATACTTTGCCTCCCATGAAGCTTCTGTTGGACATCCAACACCTAACGCTGTATGAGAAAAAATAATACCCCTACTCTTCTTTGTTCGAACAATGCCTAATCGATAATATCATTCTGATTTCTTCTAGTTACTAACCATTATATAAAACAGAAAAATTGGCTGGTCTGAATGAAATGTCTTCCATCCATGTTAAGAGCAGCTCGAGAGCAAGTCAAGGAACCACTGACCATCATTGTTCCTTTGCTCCATAGATGCTGCCTCACCTGCTGAGTTTCACCAGCATTTTTGTCTGCCTTCGATTTTTCCAGCATCTGCAGTACTTTCTTAAACACATTATTGTTGAACAGTCTGGCTGCTGTGATCAGTGGACTGGAAGAATGCTAATGTAGAACACTGTATAGAATAGCATAGATTTATCGATGATAATTAGCACAGATGTGTCAAACTCATTTGTGTGAATTTTTCGAGAAGCAGTAAGGAGCGTTAATGAAGGTAACATATTTGGTGTGGCTAGGATGGAACATAGAACAACACAAGAACATGCCCTTTGACCCACAATGTTGGTGACAAATGTGTTGCCAAGTTAAACTAATCTCTGCCTGTAAGTTATCCATATATTTCCATTCCCTGCATATCCATGTGCTCATCCAAAAGCCTCTTATCTGTCACTATCGTGTCTGCATCCACCACCACCCCTTGCAGCACGTTCCAGGCACCCAACACCCTCTGTGTAAAAGAAACTTACCTCGCACATCTCCTTTTAAAGTTTTTCCCGTCACTTTAAAGCTAAGCCCTCTAATCTTTGTCATTCCAACGTAGGCGAAAAGTTCTGACTGTCTACCTTATCTATGCCTCTCATAACTTCAATCTGGACTTTATAGCAAGTGTACACACCTGGACATTTGGACAGAAAAATATAAAGCCATACATCCAAGATCGACAGTGATTGAAAACAAAGGAAGTTTGGTGATCTGTTTGCATGCCTCGGTGTTGGGTTCATTACTTTTTAAGATGCATCAATGATTTTTATTTGAATGTGAAATCCATGGTTAAATTGTTTTCAGATATTGGTTGATAGTGAGAAGGAAAGCTGTACACTGCTAGAAGATATCAATGAATTGGTCAGATGGGCATTCAAGTGGAATTTGATCTGTAGACATGTGAGGTGATGTAATGGGGATCAAGAGTGTTTAACTGTCATGTGAAATTCTTACTGCAGTTTCACAGGCCTATTAACGCAATAACATGCAAATAAATCTACGACAAGCAATAATACCATAAATTAATAATCAGTAATACCAGGTTTCCAGACTATAATAGTGCAAAATTCAAGTATGTAGTGCAACCAAAACAAAGCCCATAGGATGGCAAACAAGGCAAGATAAAGAGAAATGTGTGCCCTGGAATACATATCCGCAGATCTCTGCTGATGTAAGGACATGTGGATAAGGTGGTAAATATGGGTTATGGTCTTGAATTGGTCAAGGAATTCAAGGGCATATAGATTAGGCTGGAGCTGTATTAAACACCAGCAAGGCCACATCTACAGAAGTGCAAAGGTTCTCGTCACCACATTTCAGGAAGAGTCTGGTATCACCAGTGAGGGTGCCATGGAAATTATTGACAATGTGCCAGAGCTAGAGAAGATTGTCTAAGCTGATTGACACAAAGTGATGGAATAACTCAGTGAGTCAAGCAGCATTTCTGGAGAAAATTAATAGGAGACATTTTGGGTTGGGACCCTTCCTCAGAATGAAGAAGGTCTAGGGTAATGCTGTTTTCAGTATAATAATTGAAGTGCTGTGACTTATCAAGATAATAAATTGTTTTCGCACAGAGATATACTTTTGAAGTTTAGTAACTGTTGATAAAAATAAAAATAAAATTCCAGTAAGTATGAAAGAGGCCAAAAATGCATGGGAATAAATTTATTTAAGAAGAAGGAGGTTATAAATTGTCCAAAACCAAGGGAAAGTTCTGAGAGTGGATCCTGCAATCAGATACATTCTTAACTGGTCGCTGGTTTATATACAATTTTTTTCTTGTTATTGGAACTGTCACAAGTCAGGCTGGGGGAAGCAGTTCATGCCTGAGTCATCTTTTTAGAGACTCTGAAAGTTAAAGTGAGTCAGAACTGACCGCGACTCCAGTCTGTCTGATTCGATGCCTTGTTGATGTTCAGCCAACAAGGGGAGCTCTGGCTCCAATTTGCACAGCTCAATGATTGTGGTGAGAGAAACATTTTTTATTCTCTTTGCACAAGACTTTCTGTTGCTTTTTGTGCAAACATGGTTAAGCAAACAGGACACATTATTTCCCAGAGAGAAAATGGAAGTGAGCCTCCTGCTCAAAAGCACAAGAAAATAGCAGGAGGAGGCCACTTAGCCCCTCAAACATGCCCTACATTCAAAATGACTGATCTGCCCCATGCCTCATCTCTTCTAGGCTAGTTCCCTCTATTATATAACACATAGAACAGTGCAGCACAGGAACAGATCCTTCGGCCCATATTACCAAATGAAACTAACACCTTCTGCCTGTATGTTAACTATATCCCTCGTTTTCTGCATGTTCATATGCCTTCAAAGTACCTTTTAAAAACCACTGTCCTGAGTGCTCTACCATCCCTGGCAGTGCATTCCATGCACCCACCACCTTTATGTGTAAAAAACTACTTGCCTTGCATAGCTCCTTTAATCTTTATCTCTCTGCCCTTAAAATATGCCATCTAGTATTTCCAACCTAGGGGAAAAGCTCTGACTGCCTATCCCAGCTATGATCTCATAACTTTATATATTTCTTTCAGGTCTTCCCTCAGCCTTCATGCTCCAGAGGAAACAATCCAAGTTTCTCCTACCTCTACGTATAGCTAATATCCTCCAATCCAGGCATCATCCTGGTAAATTTCTGTGCCCTCTCTGAAGCCACCACGTCCTCCTGGGTGTGGAGGGTGCAATGGACAACCAGAATCACACACAATACTCCAAACGTAGCCTAACTAAAATGTTATAAAGCTGCAACATGATTTCCTGACTCTTATACCCAATGCCCAGACAGATGAAGGTAAACAAACCATATGCCTTCTTTACTACTTTTGTTGCCACTTTCAGGGAGCAATGGACTTGGACCCCTAGATCCCTCTGTACATCTATACAGTTAAGGGTCCTGCCATTTACCGCATACTTTTCCTTTTTCATTTGACCTCCCAAAGTGCAACACCTCACAATTCCTCAATTCCCTGATATTTCTGAAACTTATCAATGTTGTCATTGTACCTGCCTCAATGATTGCCTCTGGCAGCTTGTTGCATATACCTGCCACCCACTGAGTGAAAAAGATGCCCCTTAGGTTCCTAGTAAATCTTTCTCCTCTCACCTATGCCTTCTAATTCTAGATTCCCCTACCCTGGGAAAAAGTGTGCATTCACCTCTGTAAGATCACCCCTCAGCTCCTGCCCCCCCAAGGCCTGCCCAATCTCCCTATAGCTCAGGCTCTCGAGTCTTGGCAACAACTTTGTAGGTGTTCTCTACATTCTTTTCAGCTTAATGGCATCTCTGCTATAGCAGAGTGACCAAAATTGAATAAAACATTTGTACAACTGTAACATAATGTCTCAACTTCTACACTCAATTCCCTGACTGATGAAGGCCAATTTGCCTATCTCACCATGCTCTCTATCTACGACACCACTTTCAGGGAACTATGTACTTGTTTTTCTAGATATCTCTGCTGTACAATGTTCCCAGGGCCCTACCATTCATGTAATATAGATAGAACATAAAAAGGTATCACACAGGAACAGGGTCTTCAGCCCTTAATATCTGTGTTGAACACGATGCCAAGGTAAACTAATCTCATCTGCTTGCATGTGATGCACATCTTTCCATTCCCTGCATGTCCATGTGCCTATCTAAAAGGGTCACAAATGCCACTATTATCTCCGCCTTTACAGTTACTCCTGGCAGGATTCAGGATAAATCGGTTTGCTCTATAGAGAGCCAGCCATGTGTTGTTGCTCTTCTGTGCAGCAGTGACTCTAACATGTTAGCAATAGTAACAATAAAAATTCCGTTCTACTGTGACTTTTACTCTTTCTTTTTAATGATGAAAAATACAGGAGGGCAAGGTGCAGCATAATTATGGGTTACAGTGCTATAATGACTGGTATTGAATTAACAATCCAGGATCCATTGAGTGCAGATTCCACCATGGGTTCTGGATGGAATTTAAATTGTTAATTAAATAGATCTGGTATCTAAAAATAAAATCCAGAGCCCTCTGAATGACAAACAAGATTAAGAACATGATGAAACAAAGAAAGGTGCATGGAATATGTCAACCAGATAATTCACGTGTGAATCAGACTGTAAATTATAAACTGAGACAAAGATGAAAAGGAAAGCAAAATGTGCAAGGAGAGACAATGAGAATCGAATAGCAATTAATATAAACGAAGAAAGTATGAGGCCTCCACAGGCATGTAAATAGCATGTGAGTGGGACCAATAGGGGAGCAAGAGAGACGTCTGAGTCAAGAAAGAGATCAGGACAGAAACATTTGAGGGGTATTTTATATCTGAGAATGAAACCGATGAATTAATAGAAGACAAGGTAAGTAGATGGATGGGATAAAATTAATTGGAAGGCTGGTATTGGAAAAGCTGGCTGAGTTTCAAATAACAGTCCAGATAGGATGGCTGCAGATATTGTCATAATCTTCAACCCACCCTAGATAGATGGGAAATGCCAGAATCCTGGAAAATGACAACTGTGACACCTTTGTTTGAAAAATGGCGTGAAGATGTGTCTGGCAGGTAAAATTAGAGCAGTTTAATCTTAGTTTTGGAAACTATAATCAGTGGGGGGGGAATTGGCTTGAGAAGAAGACTTGAAAAGGTTTGATTTAATAAAGAAAAGTCGTCAGAGATTTACAAAAAACAAATCATGTTTGACTAATTTAATTCAACCCTTTGATCAAAGAAGATTGGGAAGCACAGTGGCACAGTCAGTGACCCAGGTTCAATCCTGACCTACAATGCTGTCTATGTGGGTTGCATGTGCTCCCTTTAACCACAATGGTCTCACTGGGTGCTCTGGTTTTATCTTATATTGCAAAAGTATGTGGGCTGATAAATGAATTGGCCCATGTAAATTACCCCTACTGTGTAGGTGTTGGAAAAATGTCAGGGACCTGATGGGAATGTGGGAGAATAAAATGGGATTAGTGTTCATGGAAGCTCAATGATCTGCATGGACATGGTGGGCTAAAGGGCCTGTTTCCATTCTATATGACTTCATGTGAAGTTAATGAAGAAATTACAACAGATATTGTTATCAGTAATCTGAAAATCCACGTTAAGATGATAGAATCAGTTAGAACTTTAAAAAGAGAATATTTGGACAGGGAAATTTTGCAAAGTTGTGGGAAAAGTGCAGGGGAATGTGATTAGGATAGCGTGGATTGCTCTACAAATAACCACCAAGGTGTGGTTGTTCTGTGCAGTAATGATTATTACTTGTTAGCAAAAATGACCACAATAACTACCAGATTGTCATCAAAATCTAGCTGTTTAGTCAAAGTTCCTTTTGGAAGGGAGTCTGTCCTCTATATCTGGGGCAGGTCATCTCAATGCAGGTCATCCCAAAAAGGACAGACCAATTTATGTGACTGGCGCTCCTGCCTCTGGATTCAATAACCACCACAGGATGGATCCGTTACTGGCATTCCGTGGCTGGGATCTGCGGGAAGTACTCCTTGGTGGCGGTTGTTTTAGAGCTGTGACTTCAAACCCAACACATTGCAAAAATGGCACAGAAAGCTGTTCAGTTCAAGGGCTATTGGAGCTAGTCTGGCCAACCACACCCATGGTTTGTAAATGAAAAAGAACACGTTGGGTTCTGCGGTTCAGGGCCAGAGGATGCCAGTGATAAGTGAGTGGATATTGAATCAAGTACAAGGAGTGGCAATCACTGACCTGCTCAGTCCTTGTGGTTACATTTCTTGAATGTTGTTGCATCTGCCCCATCCAGTCAAACATTCTGTAAACTGCAACCTTATGGATAATGGAGAGTTAAAATCCAAATGATGAGTCACCAATCTTTTCCTCATTTGATTCCACTTGCAACTACTATGTTGGTAATAGGCCACCTCAGGAAACTGAAAAAACTGGCGTTGAGAACCAGAGCCTAGTACAGTGAACTTACATATTACACATTGCAGCATCCCAGATCACCAATTTACTTCACATGGAGGGAGCATGGATATACCATTTCAAAATTAAACGGCAACTCATTTTTTATGTTATATCGCAGTGTTAAGGTACAATCTGGTAATAATCTGACACGTTATACCAACTTCTACCGATACCGTTGATTATAACTCTTGCTCTCAGATTGTAACTGACTTATTACAGTTCTTGTCTTCTTCTTCTTCTTCTTGCATATGTTGTGCACAGCATAAAGTTGGAGGACAACTTGTTCTATTTGATCTTATTTGATTGTGCACGCCGGGTTGATTGCATTCGGCGAAACATGGCGGACCACGTGAAGGTTACAATCTTCCACCCCACAGTTCTTGTAGACACAAGGAACTGCAGATGCTGGAACCTTATTTAGAGCACCAAGTGCTGGAGCAACGCTTGTAAGTGTCCCGACCTGAAATGTTACCTATACATGGCCTCCAGAGATACTGCCTGACCCACTGAGTTACTCCAGCACTCGTGATTTGGGCATGCTAGACTTCCACAAGCTTATAAATTTACATCTTGCAGATGTAAAATTTAAAGCTTGTAGATTTATCTTGTATGCATCATCACCATTATCTATAAATCTTTTCTTGTGAATTCTCATACTGTGCATCGGACCCTTGTACATTCTTGTACGTTTTCATACTGTGCGTGGTGAGTGTGGTGTTACTAGAGCATAATTGATTTGAGCCAGTCGTGGTTTTGATTTTTTTCTATGTACTTAATAAGACATTAAAAGTAAGCGGCTAACTACCTGGGAAACACAGCTACCTAGGTCAGCAGAGAAACAACTAAGTCACCATATCCAACGCCTGGAGGGCGTTACATTACCTCTGCTGCCTCAAACGCAAGAAGAAGACCATATCTAATTACAATGAAAAGGACATCCCTTTCCTACCACTTGGCCGACACACTCAATTGCCATTTGTTATATTCCGGATGGCAGAATGAATAACAACTTACGCGCAGGTTGCCTGGATCACGAGAAAGATTTATTACCCAACATTCCCTGCTTATAATAATAATAATAATACATTTTATTTATGGGCGCCTTTCAAGAGTCTCAAGGACACCTTACAAAAATTGAGCATGTAGAGGAAAAACATGTAAGGGGAATGAAATAAATAGTAGAGACATGACTAGTACACAAAGTAAAGACAGAATTCAATACAAAACACAGTATGAGGCAATTAATGCACAGATGAAAAGGGACGGGGACGTGGGGCTAAGGATAGGCAGAGGTGAAGAGATGGGTCTTGAGGCGGGACTGGAAGATGGTGAGGGACACGGAATTGCGGATCAGTTGGGGGAGGGAGTTCCAGAGCCTGGGAGCTGCCCTGGAGAAGGCTCTGTCCCCAAAACTGCAGAGGTTGGACTTGTGGATGGAGAGGAGACCGGCTGATGTGGATCTGAGGGACCGTGAGGGTTGGTAGGGGAAGAGGAGGTCAAGGAGATATAGACAACACCAACTCATTAACCTATTCATGAATATGTATGAATACATTAAACTGCTCTCTTTTTTTAAAGTATTAAATCTAAGTACTCAGTTACAATTTTGTTGTTGTGATACTTGATTTAAACCAGTATTTATGAAATCTTAAATGATATACATAATAAATGTAATTTACATATCTACACATTTTTGTTTTACCTATACAGTGAGTTACTTAATTTACAAACCTAATCTGACTACTGGTTTACGGATCCTGCCTGATCGTCTAACAGGAACAGGTGTAACAGGTTTAGGTGGGCGGTGCGACTCACGTCGCAGCGGCCTCTGCAGTCCGTCTGTCTTTTTATTATTTTTTGTCTCGTTTGAATGCAGTTTTTATTATTATTTTTTGTGTATGTGTGTGGGTATGTGTGTGGGGGGCGGGGGGTGGGGGAAACTTTTAAAATCTATCCCCTGCACGGAGAACCCAACCTTTTCTCTGTTGGGTCTCCGTTGTCGTTGGGGCCTAGCACCGTGGAGCGGCCTCCAGCAGGAACGACCTGGGCCTCCAGTCACGGAACTGCGGACCTACTCACCATCGTGGAGCTGGCCGAGTTCGGAGGGTGGAGCTGTGGTGGCGCTCGACTGCGACCTGACCCCGGAGATTCGGAGGCTTACCGCAGGTCTGGTGGACAGTGACACCGGGAGCCCGCGGGTCCCTGCTGGGAGACCGCTTTTCGGGGCTTCCGCAAAGGCGACTTCACCCGCCCGAGTTGCGGGGTTGAAGAGTACCTGGAGTGGGGCCTTACATCATCGCCCGGCGCGGCTTGGAATGGCTGTGGGACTTTGCTAGCGCTCGCCGGGGCCTCCAACAACAAGACCCGGCGCGTGGCCTTGCATCACCCGGCGCGGCGTTAATGCCCGCGGGACAATTACCATCGCCCGCCGGGGGCTTTGACTCTGACATCTGGAGGGGAATGGGGAGTGCAGGGGAGAGATAAGTTTTTGCCTTCCATCACAGCGAGGAGGAGATGCGCTGTAATGGATGTTTGTGTAAATTGTGTTGTGTCTTGGTTCTTTCTTGTGTGTATGACTGCAGAAACAACATTTCGTTTGAACCTCAATGGGGTTCAAATGTCAAATAAATTGTATTGTATTGTATATTGTATTGTAGGTGTTGACTCAACTGTAGGCTTGTTTGGCACTGTTTTGGTACCCTGACTTTGACCAGAGGAATCTGTTTCTTTGTCTGTACTAACTGAACTTTGTGTTTCAATCACAGTGGTCTCTTCCAACTCACTTTCAGATGAAAACTCGGGGATTAGGACTTCATGCTCAGTTTTTGGTTCATCTTTGGCTGGAATCATTTGATCACCATGAACACTTTTGATCCTATTTCCAACTTCAACTAAGTATCTTTTTGTTCCACACACTTCCACTATTTTCCCAACATCCCATTTGTCTCGACTGGACTTGTTGGGAGGACTAAGAACACGAACTTGCTCATCTGGCTTGAAGTACCTCTCCTTTTTGTGGGAGTCAAAATGGCGTTTTTGACTTAATTGTTTTTGCTCAACTCTCAAAGCCAAATTGGGTTGAACTAGACTTGGGCGTATTCTTAGCCTTCTCTTCATCGACAGTTCTGTAGGTCAGTAACCTGTTGTTGTGTGTTGTGTGGTTCTGTACTTCAGCAAGAAACTAGCCAAACGATGTTTCATGCTGAGCTTTGAACTATCCTGCAAAACCTGTTTCTTGAGAGCATCTTTGACTATTCTAACAGACCTTTCCTCTGTCCCGTTGGAGGCTGCATGGTATGGGGGAACAAGTGTGTTTTACACCATTCCGCTGCATGAACTCTTTGAACCATTCTGAACAAAACTGAGGCCCGTTATCAGAAACAAGTTCTTCCTGTAAACCATGGCATGCAAAAATGGATCTCAACTCATCTATGGTACACTCAGTAGTAGTGCTTGACTCCATATGCTTAACCTCAATCCATTTGGAATGACTATCTATTAGTACCAGAAAGTGATCATCACAAAATCTACCTGAACTCTCTGAAAAGGTCTACTTGGCCATGACCAGGGTTGCAGTGGTGTTTTTGGTGGTTTATTCCGGCAATTTTGGCAGACGCTACATTTGCTCACCAGTGACTCGATGTCACTGTCATTACCAGGCCAATACACAAAACTTTTGGCAATTGATTTCATGCTTACTATGCCAGGATGTTCGGCATGAAGTTCATTCATAATTTTGTTTCTCAAAGACTCTGGTACAACCACTTTGTAACCCCACTTGATGCATCCCTGCTCACATAATAATTCATGGTGTCGATTATGGAAAAGCTTCAGCTCTGAGTTCAGAACTGAGTTCAATCCACTATCAATTTCAGTCCAACCATTCAATGTCTGTTCATAGACCCACTTCAGCACAGTGTCTTTCTCTGTTTCTGCTGCTATTTCTGTTGCAGTCACTGAAAAGTCTTCATCTACAACTTGCAGTGTGTAGATTGAGTTCTCACTTCCCACATTTGCAACTGCATTGCACTTGGAGCTTCTGTACTCAACCTTGTAGTCAAACTGGGACAGCAAAGTTGTTGCTAAATCTGGAATCATGCATAGAACTGCACCATCCGAAGGAATGATCGTAGCTCTGACACATTGTTGGGTTTTGGAGTATTCACTAATGCTTCCACTTTCGCCTTCACAGGGCAAAGTCCGTTGGCGTCTACTTTGAGTCCAAGGTAGACCACCTCTGACTGCGCAAATACACATTTACTTTGACGCAGTTTGACATTGTGGCAGTTCAGTCGTGTGAGAACTTGCTCGAGGATTTCCAGATGTTCTACCATGCCCTCTGTGAATATCAGTAGGTCATCCTGGTCGCACACACAATGCGGAATGCCTTGTAACATTTTGTCCATGACAGACTGGAAAATATTCGGGGAGGATTTCACACCATAGGGCATCTTTGTATATGAATACAAGCCCTATGTTTGTTGATAGTCAAGTACCGCTGACTTTCCTTGTCGACATTGAGTTGGGCGTAAGCGTGAGACAAATCCAGTTTAGTGAAGACCTAGTTCTGCGTACAGATCTTGTGAGGTTGGTAACGGATATTGTTCGTCATCAACGGCTTGGTTGATTGTGACTTTGTAGTCACCACATTGTCGAACAGTTTTGTCGGCCTTGGGTACGGCCACAATTGGCGTTGCCCAGTTACTCTGGTCTATCTTCACGAGTACTCCATTCTGCTCTAACCTGTCGAGTTCTTCATCCACTTGTTGCTTTAGTGCATATGGTACAGGTCTTGGTCGACAATACACAGGTCTCACATCTTGCTTAAGTCGAATGTGTGCAGAGTACCCTGTTATTCCCGTGTAACTGTCGGCAGAAATGTTTGCATGTTTGCTTATGACGTTTTCAAGATGTGATTTGGACAAATCGACGCTTAAAATGTTCTTCTAGTCTATTCCACTCTATTCTACTCAGCCAATCCTTTCCAAGGAGGGTTGGTTTATTTCTGTAGCTGGCCACTATGATGGGCAGTGTTACTGGCTGACCATTATGCTGAACTTTACAGTTCATTTGTCCACATGTCTCCAAAACTTCGCCGGAGTAGTTTCTCAGTTTGACCTTACTCTCAAATAATGGTGTCTGTGGGAACTTTGTTCCGTACAGGTCTTTGCTGATGACCGAACAATCTGCTGCCGTATCAATACACATATCGATTAACTGTTCATTTATCAATAGTTTAGTTCAAAAGTCCTTGCCTTGGCTGGTTGTAGGCTTATCGATGTTGGTTGCATAAATGGTGTACAACCCAAGTTTATTTCCATCTGGGTTCACCTCCAAGTTGTGAACTCATCTCTGGTGTTGTCGTTTGATTCCCGCAGATTGTTGGTTTCCTGTTTTAAGCTTGGCCCAATAAGCTGAGGTGATATGGCCTTTCTTCTGGCATTTATAGCACTTGGCCATTTTGAACTGACAAAATTGGGATGAGTGATTACCATTGCAACGATAACAACTGGCTGAACACGGCTCCCCGCCATACTTTGGTTTTGGTTTAGTGCCTCTTGGTTTGGCCATAGGCACTGCCTTGTGACTGTAAACGGCCACTGCAGTCCGTGGTGAATGAAACTCGCGAGCATTCTTTGATGCCATCTCCATTGTGGTGGCAATCTTGCATGCTTTCTCAAATGTAAGATCTGGAGTGTTCATGAGTTTGGACTGAATTCGTTCATCCATGAGACCACAAACAAATCTGTCGCATGGTGCGCGTCGGAGAAAGGTTCCAAAGTTACAGTGCAAACTTATGTACTCATTGATTATCTCATTCTGCTTCTGGTTTCTAGTGCCAAATTTATATCTTTCTGCAATCTCCAGAGGCTTTGGGTTGAAGTGCTCCTCCAACTTCTTCATAATGCCATTGAATGGCACGTCTTTTGCTTTTATGTGCGCAAGGAGATTCACAAGTGTGCCGTACACTTCAGGACCGATCTCCGTGAGCAAATTTGCTTTCATGCGTTTGCAAACGGCCTTATTTGTTTCAGTCACTATCTCTCCATTATGTTGTTTGCCGTGAAAAACATGTTTGCTCTCTCCATATAGGAGCTGAACGGCTCTCTACTCTTGTCAAGTGCCAAGGTTTCCGATGTAGCCCATGGACGCTGCCATCGTGTCCTTCTCTTTTTTTAAAGTCCGTTCAAAAACCCCAAATTCCTATCTGCTCTGGTGTAACAATTTAACTAAAACTTAGCTGTACAAAGGCTATTCAGTTTAAGGAACTTGACAAAAAAAA
The DNA here is from genome assembly GCF_010909765.2 of Amblyraja radiata. NCBI lineage: Eukaryota > Metazoa > Chordata > Chondrichthyes > Rajiformes > Rajidae > Amblyraja > Amblyraja radiata. Next base: position 22,570,804 of record NC_045977.1, read on the forward strand.
AACTCAGTCTAAAATGTTATACAATCCCAAGGACAACATCTTGTCAGGCTATCTCTATGAGACATAGAGATAGCCTGACAAACTCTTGCCGATTTGTACAGCTGCTGTTTTAAATACTACCTCATTCGTTTGATCGAGTCTTTTAAAGAGATTACTAAGAAGACTGATGCAGGTGGGGCAGTAGACATTGCTTATGTGGACATTAGTAACACATTTAAAAGGCATGATAGGCTGGTCCAGAAAGTTAAGGCACATGAGGTCTAAGGAGAGCTGGTTAATAGGATGTTGGCTTGATAATAGCAGGCACATTAACTCTGGCTATCAGGTGTGCTTTAATATTTTTGGCATTCTCTCTTTTAACATAGCTGTGAACAATAATGTTTAGAATGTACTCATCCCCCGTGGGATTCTGCATTTCTTCCACTCCTTGCTGGTGTTATCCTCTTGAGGCAAGTTGGGTCATGTATATGTCAATAGGGGGAGCCAATCCCCAGTAATATGCCCATACATGTAGGAAATCCCCAGAAGTGTGTTAACATGCGCAGGGATTTCCATAACGAGTATGCCAACGTTTGAAGGGATTGCCAGGAGTGTGTCAATATTTAATGGGGGGGGGGGGGGGGATCCTCTCAATCCAGTGTTTACATGCAATCCCCTACAAAGTATGTAAAAAACAATGCACAAAAAGGCAGGGGAATGGGATTTGGAAGAGAGAGCTCCAATTGAACATCCAGTGTATAAGACATAATTATAACTTGATTTCCCATGGGATTTCCTTACAATGAATTACTTTAGAATTGTAGATCCCACTGTAATATAGGAAAGACTGCAGCCAATGTGTAAATAGCAAACTCCCACAAAGAGCATTATGATAAATTTAAGCCAGGACAAATATGAAAGATCTCCTGCTCTGCTTTGAAATAATGCCACAGAATCTTGTTCATTCACCTTGCATATTAATCTGGTACATGCAAATGGGATCTCGGTTTAATATCTCACCTGAAGGATGACAGTATTTTTGAATAATCACTGTCACAATATTGCAGTTTAAATGCTGCTTTTCCATGTTTCAATTATATCATTAGGACAAGCTATTCTGATCACATTACCTTTTAAATCAAAACAACAGGTCTGCAAGGAGACACAAGAAATTACAGATGCTGGAACCTTGAGCAAAAAGGGTCCTGACCTGAAACATCGTCTGTCCATTTCTTCCACAGATACTGCCTGACCTGCTGAGTTCCTCCAGCCTTTTGTTTTTTTGCAAGTACTGCTGGATTAAAAAATAAATTTTAATTAACCGGAAGGACAAAATAATCTGTGAGCTGTACTTTTCATATCCCAAGAACATTACAAAAGCACTTCACAAACAATTAATTAATTATTAAATATTGGCTTATTAGTCACGTGCAACGAGATACAGTGAAAAACTTATTTTACGTATTATCCAAGTAAATCATACCATACATAAGCACATCAGATACTTCAAAAAAGAACAAAGTGCAGAATATAAGATGTAACAGCTTCAGAGAAAGTGCAGATTAAAAAAGTGTGAGGGCCACAATGAGGCACATTAGAAATTGATGAAGTTGATGAAGTCACGGTGGCGTAGCGGTAGAATTGCTGCCTTATAACGCCAGAGACCCGGGTTGAATCCTGACTATGGGTGCTTGTCTGTATGGAGTTTGCATGTTCTCCCTGCGACCACTTGGGTTTTCTCCGAGATCTTCGGTTTCCTCCCACGCTCTAAAGACGTCCAGGGTTGTAGGTTAATTGGCTTGGTATAAATGTAAATTGTCCCTAGTGTGTGTGGGATAGTGCGATAGTGCAGGATCGCTGGTTGGTGCAAACTCGGTGGGCCGAAGGGTCTGTTTCCACGCTGTATCTCTCAACTAAAACTAAAAGTCACAATTGTAATATAGGAAATGGTGCAATAAATGTATGTGCATCGAGGTCCCAGTAACAGTAATCTTTGTATCACTGAATTACAATAGTGTATTGAATCCACGCTGGCACTTTACAAAACAACCTATTTGCCCCATTCCCTTACAAATTTCAATCGCCCTGTTACTTTCCTTCTATTTCCTCTTTAAAAGTCCTGATGATTCTGTTTCTACCCCCTCAGTCAGTTCCACTTGACAAAGATCCTCTGCATCATTTTTTTTTCACATATCGTCCCTACATTTTTTGTCATCACTTTTAATCCATTTCCCTGGTCTTTTTATCTTATTTATCATGGTTATAGGTTCTTTTTATTTCCTTATCCAAATTTAACACAATTATAGACATCTGTCAAGCTTTCTCTCAGCCTTTTTTGCTGCAAGGAGAATATGTATTTCCACCTTGTAGCACAAAACTCTGGAAACACGCCAGTAAATATTTTCCACATTCTCTCTAGTTCATTCACATCCTTGGTAAAGTGTGACCATTGTTCTCATAATGATATAATAAAACTTGCTTGCTTTTGTCCTACATGCCCATCTCTCAAGATGTCCTGAATCATGCAAAGATTTATAATTTACATAGGGCCTCAGCTCTCGCACGCTCTTCAGAAATGTGCCATTTAGGTTATGTTGTCTCCTCTTGCACTTAAAACCAAATATATCACTTTAAACCTATCCTATTTATATCCTCATCCAGTCTATTATTATTGTCATCATTGTTTCACTTTTGCATTATTAGTATCAAATAATCTGATCATGGCTATAATTGAGAGATATATTCAGCCAGAATAACAAAGTCCTCTGGTCCCTTTCAAAATTGTAGATAAGAATTCAGGGAAGACAACTGTGAAATTTTATGTTATTATTAAAAAGGCTGAGTTGTATGCCACAGGGATCAATGCTGGGATCCGCAGTGTTTGTATTATACTTAATGGTTTTGCTTTGAACGTTGGAGGTATGATTAGTGAGTTTGCAGATGATATGAAAATTGGTCATGTTGTTGATAGTGAGGAGGATAGTATTAGACCACAGAATGATATCAGTTGGTAAGATGCATGGAACAAGGACAGATGTTGGTTAATCCAGATATGTGAGGTGATGCACTTTGGTAGAATTATTAACGGTAGGACATACGCAATGAATGGTAGGACCCTTGCTAGCACTAAGCTACAAAGGGACCATGGTGTACAGGTTCAAAGACCCTGAGGCTGGTAGCACAGAAAAAGGTTGAAAAAGGTGTTTGGGATACTTGCTTTCACTAGACAGGGTACAGAATACAAAATCAGGTATAGGCATAATCTTAAGCCGCAAAACATGTATTGTGTTCAGTTCTGGTTGCAGCGCCGAGGTTCACACGGATAGTGCCTTTGGAATGTTTCAGTTATGAGGGGAGATATGTTTTAGCTAGGCGTTGTTTTCATCGGAGTTGAAGAGGGGCCTGATAAAGGGTTACTAAATTATGAGGTACAGAGATAATAAGTAGAACCTTGCCCCACAGAAAAGCTGTCCAAAATTAGAGAATATAGTCAAGGTAAGGATTAAGATGTGATTTGAAGAATAATTTATTTTTTACCCTCAGGATGGGAGTAATCTGGAACATACTGCCTAGTAGGTTTAGAGGGATATAGGCCAAAGGTGGGTAGGTGGGACTAGTGTAGTTGAGGCATTTTGGTTGGCATGGGCAAGTTGGGCCAAAGGACCAAATGACTATGAATTTATGGGGTGGTGATGGAGACAGGCACTCTCACAACCCTTGACAAGTGTCTAGCTGAGCACTTGAATTATCAAGGTATAGAAGGCTACGAACCAAGTGCTGGTAAATGGGAGTAGTATAGATGATTGACATGGATATAGTAGCCAAAGAGCCTGTCTCTGTGCTGTATGACTCTGACTCCTTGACTTTAAAAGGATAATAAATATTTTAAGTTCATCTGAGGGGCCTGTTTATTGTCTCATCTGAAAGCAAAGTATCCAATTGTCCACGAATGCTGGTCTGGATGCTGTGGCCAATTTCTGGAATGTAACTTGAATCTGTGAATGTCTGACACAGAGGTGAGAGAGCTACTCATTGAGTCAAGGCCAAATGGATATGATGACTCAGAAACATAGGCATTAGACATCCCTGGTGCACAAGCACAAGAATCTGAAGGTTATAGGGACACATACTGACCTCAAATTTACTTAATGCCCCTAGTGAACAATATGACTAAGTGCGGCTAGGATTGCTGCCAGGATAATTTATGGAACGCAAGCAGCCAAGGCCAAGCAATCTGCATCATGAAATTGGAATGAGATCTCCCAGTTCCACCGATGTAACTGAGTGCAAAAGTTGTTAATTCTGTCACAAAAGGTTTCATCAATCCTTTTCACAATCCCAAATATGATGATATTGTTGACAGTGCAAATGCAGACAACCGATTATACACTGTATTAATAACTGGCCAAATAGCCTTTATCAGTTTGTAATGTAACAGTAAAGCTATTAATCCTGATAAATGTACCCATTGCTTTTGCCAAATGAAAATATGTTCCAAAACATTTGTTCCTCCTGCCCCTGAAGCCCATCACATGACAGTATGCTTGTCTTAATTCATGTGTTAGAGTCAGCAATCTTGGTTCTCCAGTCTGATATATCCCACTCCCCAACCTTTGGTGATCTATACCATGAACTCAGTGGGTTAGGCAGCATCAATGGAAGGAAAAGGACTGACAGCATTTCAGGTTGGGACCCTTCTTCGCTGATTCTCCATTTCCCCCCCTGCAAGTCCCTCAAGCACTTTGTTTTTTCCCCCAAGATACTAGCATCTGCAATGTCCTATTTCTCTCTGATTAGACATACTACATACAGCCTTTTACGATCAGTCACATTACAAAGTGCCCTGAATGTGATACTAATTATAAAATGGGTGCGAATAAATTGATGACCTGACCTGAAATGTCGCTTATCCATGCTCTCCAGGGATGCTTCCTGACCTGCTGAGTTACTCCACTTTTTACAATTTTTTAATGTCTGCATCAACGTTACCTTAATAGACAAAAGAGATCTCCATTATTATGGCACAGTGTTGCTTCAGGGAAGCAGAAGGCTGTTGAGTTCTTTAAGCCTGTTTGCCCATGTCAGATTTCCCTTGCTTTTGCTTCAAAAATCCCTTGATGACCTAATTTAAGATTTTATTCATCCTTGTCTCTAAAATTTCAATTGATACCCAGCTCAACAGACTTTAAGAGGAACGTTTGAGATTACTGTTTCTTTCGATGTAATAACTGCTTCCTGATTCCTTCCCAAATGGCCTGCATTTAATTTTCAGATTGATCCCTGGTGAGGGATCCCCAGGAGAGCAAATTGTTTAATTGTATGTACCCTATGGAATCCTCTTAACATTCTAAACGATTTTTATACTCATTGACCACTTAAATTAAAAGAGAATACAAACAAAAATTGTGCATTAAACTTGGTTTAAAAAATGTGCAGAAATGGACAATTTAATTCAGTAATCACTGATATTCAAGAAAACATCACATGTAACTGAAAGCATAGGCAAAGTTTTGCGGAAATGAGAGAAAATAGTGCAGCGCAGTGAACTAGTGGGGAGGTTAGGGCAAAGGTTGGAAAGAATGATCAGCCTCATGGTTGCAGGAGCTGGGCTGGGTCGTGGGAGATTACCTGGGAAGAGATGGGATCATGGAGGGGAACAGAGTCTTGACAAGAATTGGCCTGAAAGGAATGTGATTTGTTCTGGTCTCGGAGGGGATGGGAGCTGTGAGACTTGGAATTAAATGAGATTTCTGGAGAGTAGACAATGCAGAGACATTGAAACGTCGATCGCCTTTAGTTTCGTTTAGGGTTGAATAGTATTTCTTGTACAGCAAATGGTAATATGTGAATATTCCATGTTATACACTTGTAACTTTTATAAATAAAGCATGTTTTGGGAGAAAAAAACTATTAAAATTCTATCTTTCATAGCAACTGATAGCATGCCAGGATTGTAACCAAGAATCTGAGCGTAATGGGCCTGTCCCACTTAGGCGATTTTTTGGGCGACTGCCGGCGACTATCATAGTCGTAGCAGATCGCCGAAAAACCCGCGACTGGACCCCCCTACGCCAAAGTCTACGACAATGTCTACAACAACCTACCACTTAGTCAACGTCAAGCTACGGCAAGCTACCGACAACTGGCGACCCATTAGGATGTCCAGCTACGACCACACGTACGACAACCTACGTCCACCTGCGACAAGCTACGACAAGGTAAGACAATTCAGTCACTGGTACCTGTCGCTGGTTGACATAGTTAGTCGCCAATGGAATTCACCGAAGTCAGCACCGGCGACAACCTACGTCATCCTGGCGACAACCTACGACAGCAACTACGTCAGGGGAAGTCAAGCTACGCTCATTGGAGTCAAGCCAACTGTCGCCGTAAAGTTTTAAACATTTCAAAATTCAGCGGCAACCAGAAAAATGCTCCGATTCTTTGGGCGACTGAGGAGACTACTCACGACCATACAGGTGACACCCCGGCAACAGCCTAGTCGCCTAAAAAATCACCTAGGTGGGACAGGGGCATAAGTTAAAATCCTAGGTGGGATCTGAAGATTACTCCACAAGTATGTTCCTTCCATTACTTACCCAGAGCCTCAATGTGCTCAGTGCCTTCCTGAATGCTTCTCCTTTATTTAAGCAGTTAAAGCCTATGTGTTGGTGAGGATGTATACAAATCTTCTCTGTACCCTTGACAACATCTTTCCTATAACATGGTGCCCAAAACTGAACACAATACTCTAAATGCCGCCTCACTATATGGGTCCTTGAGTATTTTATATGGACAGTATTGATGAATGTATGCAGGATTATTAACTAATTTCTGGATCTCCTGTATTCTTTCCATCTACTATCTACATTTAGATGCAAGGTTTTTGTTGAACTTTGGCCCTCTGATTCTGGAATATCTGTTTTCTACTTCCCTGGTATATTAAGTCCAAAGAAATCTTGTGTTTAGATTAATTAGCTATTGGATCATGTGGCCATCTTGATGAGAATCCAAGACCCTCTTTACTGGTGCTCATATACGCGTGGTGTGGATATCCTTTCATTCCCTTGTTCAGAGACCAACATCATGGAGCAGGTGTCAATGCCTGGGTCGACTAGTGAGATTTTTCATACAAAACTAGAGAACCTACTTTAAAAAGAGGCATGAAGCAGGCAACACCTGCACTATGTGATGGAGATAAAACTAGCTGAGCTATTGAAGAAAGCAATTGAAACCTCGTGGATATTGCTCTAAATTGGAGCATTGGGAAATCCCAAAGTCCTTCACATTTAGTAAATGACTTATTAACATTGCTGTGCTCCAGGATGAATCCACAAACGACTATGGGAAGGATGACCAGTTGGTCTATTTAGGGCAACAGTGGTTGTGGAACAAATGTTGGTTGAGATATAGGGCAAACTTTTAACTTGTGCAGTGGTTGTCTGAGGTCACCTACAATCTGACAGACTATCTCTGACATTAAGACACTTTTGCTAACTTGGTCTAAGGTGTTATTTTTAATTTGTTCACAGTGTTAATACTTTATTTATTGTTCACCCCTATTGCATTGGATCTAAGAGTTGGACAATGGACAATGGACAATAGGTGCAGGAGTAGGCCATTCGGCCCTTCGAGCCAGCACCGCCATTCAATGCGATCATGGCTGATCATCCCCATCAGTACCCTGTTCCTGCCTTCTCCCCATATACCCTGACTCCGCTATCTTTAAGAGCCCTATCTAGCTCTCTCTTGAAAGTATCCAGAGAACTGGCCTCCACCGCCCTCTGAGGCAGAGAATTCCACATACTCACAATTCTCTGTGAGAAAAAGTGTTTTCTTATCTCCGTTCTAAATGGCTTCCCCCTTATTCTTATACCAAAGTGGATAACCTCACATTTATCCACATTAAACTCCATCTGCCCACTCCCCCAACCTGTCCAAGTCACCTTGCATTCTCATAGCATCCTCCTCACAGTTCACACTGCCACCCAGCTTTGTGTCATCTGCAAATTTGCAAATGTTACTTTGAATCCCTTCATCCAAATCATTGATGTATATTGTGAATAGCTGCGGTACCAGCACCGAGCTTTGCGGTACCCCACTAGTCACTGCCTGCCATTCTGAAAGGGACCCGTTAATCCCTACTCTTTGTTTCCTGTCTGCCAACCAATTTTCTATCCATGTCAGCACTCTACCCCTAATACCACGTGCCCTAATTTTGCCCACTAATCTCCTATGCGGGACCTTATCAAATGCTTTCTGAAAGTCCAGGTACACTACATCCACTGGCTCTCCCTTGTCCATTTTCCTAGTTTCATCTTCAAAAAATTCCAGAAGATTAGTCGAGCATGATTTCCCCTTCGTAAATCCATGCTGACTTGGACTGATCCTGTTACTGCTATCCAAATATGCCGCTATTTCATCTTTTATAATTGACTCCAGCACCTTCCCCACCACTGATGTTAGGCTAACTGGTCTATAATTCCGTTTTCTCTCTCCTACCTTTCTTAAAAAGTGGGATAAAATTAACTACCCTCCAATCCAGAGGAACAGATCCTGAATCTATAGAACATATAGAAATGATCACCAATGCGTCCACGGGTTCTAGAGCCACTTCCTTAAGTACCCTGGGATGCAGACGATCAGGCCCTGGGGATTTATCAGCCTTCAGTCCCATCAGTCTACCCAACACCATTTCCTGCCTAATGTGGATTTCCTTCAGTTCCTCCATCATCCTCTGGCCATTACTATATCGGGAAGACTGCTTGTGTCCTCCTTAGTGAAGACGGATCCAAAGTACCTGTTCAACTCATCTGTCATTTCCTTGTTCCCCATAATAAATTCACCTTTTTCAGTCTTCAAAGATCAAAGGTCAAACTTTGGTCTAAACTATTTTTTTCCTCTTCACATACCTAAAGAAGCTTTTACAATCCTCCTTTATATTCTTGGCTAGCTTACCTTCGTATCTCATCTTTTCTCCCCGTATTGTCTTTTTAGTTATCTTCTGTTGCTCTTTAAACATTACCCAATCGGCTTGCTTCTCGCTCATCTTTGCTAGTTCATCTTACTTCCCACTCATCTTTGTTAGTTCATATCACTGGAGTGATATAAGCAAGAATGAGAATGGAGGGCAGATTTTCCTCTCCTGAAGAACAGCAGTGAACCAGAGGGTTTGCAAAAATAATTGGTCTTGTCTGATTACAATGATCTTGCCTGTAAGTATTTAATGTAACGAGATTAGACAATAGACAATAGATGCAGGAGTAGGCCATTCGGGGATTGGGGAACATCACATCCAATGCGATGACTAAAGAACTCCAACCCCTCCACATGAGGCACAGGAGGATGGCCTTGCTGCCGGGGAGCTTCAGTGATGCCACCTCATGAAATAAAGACACACTGACAAAGGAAAAATCACGGGGATAACGATCAGGAAGACTGCACTATGTTCTATGAAGACATCAGGTTATCCACCTCCGCTGTAGTATCAAAGAAACATGTCAAGGTTGCACACCCAGTCTAGGAACATCTGCAGATCCACATGTCTCTGCTGGAATGTTCATGACTTCTAACATATCTTGCGTGGTTGTTCAAATAGTCGCTGAGGTCAGTGCATTGTGACAGCATTGCCAAGATACAACCCCACACTCCCAAAAGGTTTCTTTATATATACATAGGTTACCAAATCCAGGACAACAGTTGTAGCTGGGGGCGGGTGTGTGCGGTACTATTTATATATAGATTAATGGATACCCTGGAGCTAGTTAAGGCTGCAATCCAGTCAAGGGTTTAGTAGGTTTATATATAGAATGACAGACACCTGAGAGTGCATTATAGCCTGAAATGTAATTGGCTTAATGAAAAGAAAATCTGTCTCGCTGTAAAATGTTTCGTTCAAACACCGTGTCTGCATCCTGTGCTGCAAATGGAAAATGACTGTCAGCGAATTCCCTTCGGCCCATCAAGTCCTTGATCCTACTTAAATATCCTATGCTATTTAATAGAATGCGACTAACAATGCTGTAGGCTGTATCCTGTTGCCTTCAAAAAAGATGCAGATATTTCGGAGAGGCTTGTAATCTCTCCCCCTCGGGCCTCCATTTGCATATACAGTAATCCATGCAATGTTGAATTGGGATTAATTTGTGTGTTCTACCTCACTTTGATCAATTTTCCTGAAACAGAAGGCAGTAATATAATGGAATATAATGTGGGAATTTTGACTGGAAGACTGGAAAAGTAGAATACATTTTTAAAAGAGGAGATACTAATAAATATTAGTTTATAGAATTGTATGGGGCTTTCTGCACACAGATAACAGTAAATTTATATGTAGGTGCAGCAATCAATTACAAAGCAGGGTAGTTGGGGCATAAAACTAAGGAGGTTTCATTACAAATATAAGAATCCTGGTGTCACCAAAGTATTCTCTACTCAGATCTGATTTCTAGCAATTGGCTTGAATATGTTCATCTGTGAACATGGTTCTGAGATTGATCTTTTTATCTGGCTTTGTACGTTCTAGGGCGGCTGATGAACTGCAAAACTTACTAGAAATGGGACAGGAGGTTTCAGAGGGCAGACAAGTGACTGGTGAGGAAGCCAATTCCTTCCACCATTTACTGTATCTGTGCACTCCCAATGCATGGATTTGAGGTTCTCAGTGGGAGTCAGTGGAGCTATTGCATTTTCTCAAGGAGGCTTTGAGAACATCTTTGGATTTTTCATTCTGTCCATCTAGTTATATCTTCACTGGACTTTGAATAGAATATTTCTGGAATTGGGCATGTAAATGATGCGGCCCAAAGGGCAGACTGGGAAGAATTAGGCCCTCAATACTGTGATTGTTGACCTGGGAAGTATACTGACAATAGTTTGTATATGGTTCCAGTAGATTTGGAGAACTTTGCAGAAAGAGCGTGTGATATCTCTCCCATGCCCTGAAGTACCCGTTGACGATAGTTCAGCCTTCAGAATTATGTAGGAGGGGTAACAATCATTCACTGATTCACGATCAATTGCTGGAAGTGGAGGATTATTCTAAAAGGAGATTTGGAGTCAAACGGGGCCTATGATTTGTGAAGTTTGGAAGAATGCAATGTGATCTCATGAAAACAGAGCTTGACAGATGGGTGCCAGAAGTCTGTTTTCACTGACTAGAGAATCTATGCTTAGAGACCATAGTCCCAAGACAAGGAGATAAAGAGACATTACTTCACTCAAACAATTGTGATTTTTTGGAATTCTCTACTCCACAGCTAAGGTGTGACTACAGGAAATGGAGATAAACAGGAAATGGAAATATAAAGAGAAGGAAATGCAGTAGATATTGAATGTCCTTTGAGTTGTGAAGTTAGCATGGTTCATTCTTATCCCAATCAATGTACCTTTATGTATAACGGCAAGAACTTCCTTTGGAACTAAAATACAAATTTTAAAGAACACGAGTTATTTTGCTGAATTTGGTCTTTTTCCTGGCTATGGAGCTATGACATGGCTCATAGGATTTTACGATGTACAAAAAGTTGTGTAAACAGATGCTAGAAAACTGGAATGACTGTAGTCCTGTAGTTTTGCTGCAGTTGCAGAGCAGTTTTGGCCTCTGCATCAAGATGATGGCCAATGCTTAACCGACTGGATTAGCTCGTGTACTTTGACTATGGCGCAATGAATAAAATCTGATGCTCTCCAATTGAAGCCTGAATCATGGTTGAACCAGCATCACAAAGCAAACAGCTAATTATCATAACTGCGACAAGTACAATTGCATCTTCTAATGGAAAACTGGATTCATAATAACAATAAGGAAAAATAAATCCAAGACTGTGTGAGGATGTCAGATGGTGGGACTAAATTTGGAGTCCTCCACTAAAGAACCTCCACTAGACTGGTCAGAACAGCCTCAATCCAGGCGGCATTGAATTGCTTAGTAGGCCTGATTCATTATTCATACAATCCCTCCCTTCCACCCGCAAATGTATCTAACTTCCTTAAGTACCCTGGAATGCAGACCATCGGGCCCTGGGGATTTATCAGCCTTCAGTCCCATCAATCTATTCAACACAATTTCCTGCCTAATGTGGATTTCCTTCAGTTCCTCCGTCACCCCAGATCCTCTGGCTAGTACATCAGAAAGATTGTTTGTATCCTCCTTAGTGAAGACGGATCCAAAGTACCTGTTCAACTCATCTGCTATTTCTTTCTTCCCCATAATAAATTCACCATTTTCAGTCTTCAAGGGTCCAACTTTGGTCTTAACTATTCTTTTTCTCTTCACATACCTAAATCAGCTGTGATGTTTGGTGGACTGTGTGGGGTGGGAGGACCCATTGCTCCTCCCATGCAGCAGGTGGCGCTGCACAGAACAAAGGGAGATGCTTTATATATTGTTCTCTCCTGTCTGTGTGTGTGTGTGTGCAGCCATTTTGAGTTGGCTTGCTGCCAGCATTGAGTAAAGCATTAAAGACTTCTGTTGTAAATTAGAGACTCTCAAGTTTTGTGCAGACCTAGAATAAGAACACGAAAGTGGTGTCAGTAGTGGGATACTTTGGATTGCGTCCAAAGACCCAGATAAGAACCTATTTTTCGATTAAAAAAAAGTTTTTTTCAGTTCTGTAGTGTACTTAACATGTCTCGGCAATTCGATCGTTTCGATCCCGAGCGGGAAAGGTGGTCGTCATATTTAATGCAAGCTGAGTTTTATTTTGAAAGTATGGCAATTACTACTGACCTGAAGAAGAAGGCTCTCTTGTGTTCATCAATTAGCGATGTTACGATACTTCCCTTCAGCGGCGCTGGCCATGTGCGCGACTTTGGCGCCTTTGAGGGGGGGGATTAAAATGTAGTTTTGTACTGCCTATCGGAGGCGGACTTCCGCGGGCTGCTAGCTGCTGAAGAATAATCGATCCGACTCCCGTTCGCGCTACATTTTAAAAAAAAAATCGCTGGACAATTTAATATTTGGATTAAAATAAAAAGCGACTTCGAACACCCTCAACACCTACAATGTGACGGATCGCAAGAACGGGACGAAACAAAGTGTAAGTCGTGTATTTTACATATAATCTTGCTTCTTGGGATGGCTTTTATCTAATTTCACGTTGCGAAAATGTGATTTTGGCCCCATACGAACCGGCAGTGTTTTTCCTGCTGATATGGGGTTCAAATTCACCGCAGATGCAACGTTCCAATCGATCGCGTTCCAGAAGCAAGATGATTAAAATGCCCATTTTATTTGGACATTCATGCCATAAGCCGTCTAAATTGTCTATATTTTGTGTTATTCTCTCTCCATGATCATTATTTTTAACTTAAATATTCACAACAGTTTGAGTCACATGTATTGTGCAAAAAACAATAATTTTGATTATATTTTTAGATTAATTTATGGGAATTAAACATTAAATTCCTTCCACCTGGCATATAAATTCATGACAGTGAGATTTAAAAATCATGTTATATTGTGAATTCCTGTGTGAATGGGATTAGTTTGTTATTTGGATACTTAGGCTATTTTTAAATAATTTTCCTTTTCTTAAGAAATGGAATCTACAGGACATTCTTAATGGGAAAGTAGTGGACAGAAAGGCATGTCATGTGTGGTTTGAAGAGCAAAAACCTGTAGTTTACAATGCCAACATTGAAAAGTTGATGAAAAACAAGAAAAACATAGTTGCTTATTGGTTACAATCTGAGGAGTATGATGATGCTACTGATTATGATATGCCAATGTACCAGCTAGCAACTGATCTTCTCCATAAAGACTTGCTATATTGCTAGAAATTGTAATTTATTTACCTATCTGCTACAGACTTACAGCATAATGTACAATAATATTAAAGTTCTGATCTTGAGAATATCACATTTTTGAATTTTCAAGGCAGTCTGGGTGTTTATTACTATTTCCATCACAACGGTCAATTTTGTAATTAGCTACAATTAGGTAATTAACTAATTATATGCTTTAATTTCAGGTCATCCAAGTAAGATGTTTTATATTTGTTTCAGAATGCTTCAATCTATAATAACTGAAAATGTCATTCAGTTCTCTTAATTTTTAAGAAAGTTATGGGCCTTTGACTGTCCTCGATCACAGCTTTTGTGTTAAGTCAATGGAAAAGCAATAGGGAACAAGATGCTAATTTCCGAGTATGAAAATGGCCATAACTTTTTTAATACTGAAGATATGAAAGTGAATTAGGTGTCAAATTAAACTTTTTATGCTTTATCTGATGGAATAAATTGCAGACTTGATTTTTAAAATCTCAAAATTTTGTAACATTGCTACATCAATATCTCCAGAAAACTTTGCACTGCTTCAAAATTTACTTACAGAAGAAGTAACTGAAGTTTCATATGCTGAAATCAAAACAGCTTTGTAGCTGCATTTCGAAGAAAGTCGAAATTTCCTAGCAGCTCACCTCGATTTCTACCGGACAGTGCAACAGGAAGGGCAATCGATCACCGAATTTCTTGCCGAACTTCGCACCAAGGCAAAGGCATGTGATTTTAAAGCTCAATGCTGCGAAAAATGCCAAGACAATGCGTTGTGGGATAGACTGGTCATGGGCTGCAGGCACGCATTCATCCAGCAGGCGATTCTCAAGGAATCGGACATCTCATTGAAGAATGTGCTGCAGTGTGTTAAGATGGCCGAGCTGCTAAGTAAAGAACTGCACAAAATGGGCAGCGAAACAGCGTCGAGGCTCTCTCAGGAGGCGCATACAGTTCGTCAGACTCGTCCGCAACGCCAGATTCCGCAACGCCAGAAACTACTTGATCGACCCGGAGCAAATCCGGAGAAGGTGGGACAGTTTCAGAAGAGCCGTTCCCCCGTGGGGGGAGGATGGAAACCCTGCTACCCGTGCGGCTCGACTGCTCATCATCACCGTGAGTGCTTGTATATCAAGTCCGTTTGTTATGCCTGTTATCGAAAAGGTCATCTCCAGGCAGTGTGTCAATCCGTAGGAAAGCTGAGAAAGGGCAAGAAAGCGCAAAACACAGTCGACCAAATCGCGGAGACCATTCCTATTGAAGTGCTTGGTGTGTCTACGATCACCGACAAGACGAGGATTTTGGTACGGGTCTCGAACATCGATCTACAGTTCCAGGTGGACATTGGTGTGGCTGTGTCGCTAGTGGGTCAGGACATCTCAGAGAGGATCGGATCGCCGAAACTGAAACCGGCCAACATCCTCCTTTTCGGATACGGACGACAGCCCATTCCCACGAAAGGTATTTGCACTGTTGCCGTTTCCTGTAATGGTCTGACACAGATGTTGCCAATGATCGTCGTTGGTAAAGAAGATACATCCCTGTGCGCCATCGACTGAATCCATGCTTTCAAGCGTGACTTGAACGCCTTTATCTACGATGGATCAACTATGGCATTGTCATCTACCACGGATTGCAACATGGTCAGCAAGTGCGTGAACAACCTGCAAAAACAGGACGTTGAATGGCACTGGTCCAAAGAGTGTCACCACGCATTCACCAGGTTGAAGGAGATGCTCGCCCAGAAGACGCGTTTGGTCCACTATGACCCATCGAAGCTGATCTCGCTGGACGCCGATGCATCGCCGTATGGTCTTGGAGCTGTAATCTCACAAACGGCGCCGAACGGCAAGGAAGAACCAATCATGTTCGCATCGAAAACACCGAGAAAAACTACAGTTAAGTGGAGAAAGAACAGCATACAGATAAAGCACTCAAAAGAGAACTCTGAGGAAAACTCTGTTGATTCTGAGCCTTTAACAAGGGTTGTGAAATGCAAAAAAGGCTGGGAAAAAAGAGTGAAGCGAGGTCCAGCCAAATGGGGACGTTCAAACTGGAATGGGGGAATGTGATGTTTGGTGGACTGTGTGGGGTGGGAGGACCCGTTGCTCCTCCCGTGCAGCGTGGCGCTGCACAGGCCAAAGGGAGATGTTTTTGTATATAGTTTATCCTGTCTGTAGTGTGTGAGAGTGCAGCCATTTTGAGTTGTCTTGCTGCCGGCATTGAGTAAAGCATTAAAGACTTCTGTTGTAAATTAAAGACTCTCAAGTTTTGTGCAGACTTAGAAAACAAACACGAAATAAGCTTTTATTATCCTCCTTTATATTCTTGGCTAGCTTACCTTCATTCCTCATCTTTTCTCCCCATATTGCCTTTTTAGTTATCTTCTGTTTCTCCCTTAACAAACACTGTTTGATCTCCCCATTCCCTTTAAACAATGCGTATTAGTACCTTTCTGGGCCCACAATAATAATGTTTTCAATATTTATTGCCCCATCTACCGAGAATTAGATTTAGTGAAGTCAAGTCAAAACAGTCTTTTCGTAAACTGATTGATAATGTTCTGATCATTTAGAACCCCAAGACTTCACCAAGGCCAACAGTGAAGATGTGGTCACTCTAACAGGGAGCGGAGCCTTGACCTCAAACCCAGGAGTTGATGTGAATGAGGAGGAGCTTGTGAATGGTAAGCAACAAGCTGTGGATGCTGGACCCACCGTGTATGCAGACTCAGCATTTGATGGTAGTTCAGATTTGGGATCATCCAGACCTACAAAAGAATCCAGTACGAAGGAAGAGGGTCAATCACACTTTGACAGTTGTGCATCAGCATGTTCAAAGTGTGCTACTGCACATGACCACGTTGCTAAGGGGGCTGAAGAAGAAGAGGAATATCAAATCAACAAAAATGATACTGGAGAACTGGAAGAGTCGCTTGTAAATGATGAAAAAAATCAAAATCTTGGGTCTGGTAATACAGAGAATGATGATAATGTTCTTATTGATAAGGACATCAACAAATCTCAAGAACTGGGTCTCAATAGCACAGAAATAGCTCCAACTGTGGACAGGGGATCTATTGAATCTGTAGAAAAGGCTGTTAATGAATCCCATGGGGATGAAAAGGCAAAGGTAATGGAACCAACACAAAATAGGGTTCTGGAATCTGACCATGATCCTGAAGGAGAAACTGAAAAATACAATGACAACAGAAGTCAGCATTGGCCTGAGGAGGATGCCAATGGTGAGTCAGATCTTAAGGACAGTTCTTCAAAGGAAACAGGTGAGGCATCATGTGAAGAAAAGGAAGACGAGACCAAAGATCTGGAAGAGGGCGCACTGGATAGTGGGGTGGAAAATACTGAAATGGCAAACTCGGAGCAGGAAGCTAATATTCAAAAAAGTGAATCTGAGGAAGAGGAGCAAAACAATGAGAGAATTCAGGATAAGTTGGATGATAATGGAACTACCGAAGAAAAGGTGGAAGGTGCTGAAGGTGGGGACATTGCAAAAAGAGACAATGATAATGGATCTGAAGAAGGTGTGGAAAATTCCCAAAATTTTGCAAAGGAAGTTAACAAAATGTATCAAAAAATTGAAGGACTCAGTGAAGGAGTCAAGATTGGCCAGGGTGAGATTAATGAGGCAAGCTTTGTTTCTGATGAAGGAGCAGGTGTCCCCTTCCCAGAATCTGATGCAAAAGAAAAGGAAAAGACTCCTGAATCTATAGCAAGAATGGCCAAAAGCATCAGTGAGAACACCAGGCTGACCTCTGAAGTACAGGAACAGGAGAAGGATGGTGAGTCAGCAAGGATTTGCCATGCCACAGTGCCAAGTGGAACACTCACAGATCAGTAGTGTTAACATTCAGCTGCGGAATTTAATGGGTTAATTTGATGTCGCACATCAACTTCATCTAACAAACATCATGGTGTGAGACTGACCAACGGAATGTGATTGCACTTGTAACTTTCACTTTTGTTGTCACTAACTTCACAATTACTAGCTGGAATGATTCATTCATAACATCACAAACAATTCCTATGATGCATGACTTCATGCTTTCTGTGTGACCTATCCGCTGAATAATTTACTATTGGACATTTGTCATCACACTAATTAATAATAAAGATCTGAACTACTCCAAAAGTAGCTCAATCAACTAGGTTTTTTTTGTAAGCTGAATTTTACGTATATCAATTGATGTCAATCAATGTAGATTGTATTCTCATCAACCAATGGCGTGGGGGTGGACGGGGGATGCTGGAAAATTAGATTTCTAATTAGTCAATCTATGGCCAGGCTTCCCAGAGAAATGAGGAGGCAATTAGTATTGATTATTTCAAAAAATAGGATTTTGGAATACGGTTCAGTCACAATGCGTGCAGACTGAGGAACAGTTGGCAGAAGCAAATGAATTTGGAATTACAAGCAGTTCTGTTATAGCATGATAGTTCTGTTTTGCAGTAACCTGCGTAATAGAAAATCATGTTATACAAACAATTGTATCAATGGAGAAAAGGGGCTGCAGCAATTTGGAACTGATATTGTTGAATTCCATTTAAATCCTCTGAAGAAGTATAAGCATAGATGTGCTTTCTTGACTGTAGCTTCAATGTGGTTAGTCTAGGACAAATTATTGGTGATATTTACACCTCGGAACTTGTTTACCCCAAAATAGTTTTTTTCCAAGATAGCGTTTTTACACTCTGTCAATTTCGAACGTAACTTTTAAATGGTTCTCTAGTTTTGATTGTGTTATATCCAATTTGCATTGAAGTAGCTGCATGTTTCCAAAGGTTACAAATGTGAGTCACATGAAAGGACAGTGAAATATTTGGGGATGAGTTTACATGAAGGGTTTCGACTTGAAACGCCAACTGTGAATTTTAGTCCATAGATGTAGCATGAGTTTCTCCAGAAGCTTCAATTTTAATGTTCTAGACTCCAGAATCTGCAGTCTCTTATGCCTCCAAAGTGAAAGTTAAACTTGCAATGTAACAAGGACAAATCTGAGTCAAGCCACATTTCTGGCTGGTAAAGGAAAAACCTCTGGAATTTAGTCATTTCACCCCTTCCTCGCCCTCACCATAATGGTTCCAGCAGAGCAAAGATAGCGTAACTATAGAGTTGGATGATCAGCCATGATCATATTGAATGGCGGTGCAGGCTCGAAGGGCCGAATGGCCTACTCCTGCACCTAATTTCTATGTTTCTATGTTTCTATGTAACCAAGGGGAACAGAATCCACAACACATGAGTGTAAACTTAAAATTTCAGGTAAGTCATGCTGGAGTGAAATCATGACCTAATATACATTTTTACATAAAGCTAATAGAAACCTGAAATGTTCTCTCTCCAAATATTATAGCTGTTGGGTTAATAGCTTCCGAGATAGGACAGATTTTCTTGGACAGGAATATCCAGGGACGAGGTTTAAAAGGAGGTAATTGGAAGAGGTACAGATTATTCATGCTCTAATTGTATTCCAACAAAACTGTGAAATTGGGGATATGGAGCATTTAAGATTGAGATTAACACTTCAATCCTGATGTATTGCTTTTTCTTGATCCTGCAGATGAAGGAGATGAGGTAGAGGTGGAGGTAGAGGAGGAGCCTCAGTTGCAGCTCCCTTTCAGAGTTCGATCTCACATTGAAAAAACCCTCCGGCTGGATGAGAAGACCACATCTGATGATTACTCGGGTATGTATGAATAAAACTACATTTTTAGCCACTGGCATCTCCAACAGAGCTTTTACATCTTTCACCACTTCCAATCATGAGGTTAAATTATGAGGAATTTAGAATTATTTTGAGATTTGGAGACGAGGTCTTCTAGGGATATGGGGTGAAGGAATGTTCTGGAAATACAGGGAAATTTCTAGATTATTCCATTCATTTTGGAAATGAGGGAGCATTTATGTTGATTGTGTATGGTAGAATTAAACAGAGGACAGGGTTATTACAAAACATTACAAAAAGCACGGTTACTGGCAGACTGAATTGTATTTCATTCTGTGTGCTCTTGCTATCTTCATGTATTGACTGCCCACCTTCATTACTAGGTGTGTTGCAGCGGTTACGAAAGATATACCACAATGCCATCAGACCCATGGAGCAAGCATATAAATACAACGAACTGAGGCAACATGAAATTACAGGTAGGAAAAGCAATAGGAAGCATTCAGATACCGGGACAACATGAATTCAGAAAGGAAGCAGTGATTAATATTTAATTGAAAATATTTGCTGTCAGCTCAGTGCCTTTGTTATACAGCCTTCAACAACTGAAGCCAATACCATTAAATGGAAATACAAAAAACTCAATGTAAAAATCCACTGTGATGTCATGCACACTCATGTTAATTTGTTGAAATTAAATAAAGGCAAGTGAAAAGGAATTAACAGCAAATAGCAAGACTGCTTCCAATTCAAAAGGTATGAATAAATTATATAAATCATAGTTAAATAGGTTAACTAAACTATCACAATCTTCTTGAAAGGAAATGCATGTTTGATGAACTGATTTCTGCACCACCGATGTGATTCCAAGGAGATGATCTGATCAAATGGTTCACGCATGCTTGAATTTAAAAGGAGGAAATACTAACCATTAGCCTTAAATAAGGTCACATCCTGGACATCACTCTTGAGTACCTACTTTAATTTTAAAAGAATAACATATGTTCTAGTATTCTAGGAGTAAATAAATATGAAAGGAGGATACAAATAGATTCACTAAGATAAAATCAAAGGTAGTGAAACGGAAATGGTAGAAACAAACTTATTGAATTCTTTGAAGAGTCAAATGAGTACACAAGCATAATGTAGTAGGTGAATTGCCCTGCCCAGCTTGAAAAATTGTGTCATGGGATCTGTAATGGCAATTTCAAACTTTTCCAATGTCCAACTTTCCATTGCCATTACTACACAGGCAGGGAGGAGGAGTGATTGTACTCAGACGATAAAAAGAAACGGATCCTCCAGTCTTTATTTCCAATTTAATTGATTCTTTATTGAAGTAGTTGTACAAATGAAGAGATGATTCATACCAGGTATTCCTTATTCTCATACAAGCTGTAACCGACGGTTCTCTCTCTCTCTTCTGGTAAAAACTGTATTCCTTCTCCCGTGCCTGCTCCAGTCTGATCATGCCACCCTCTCCTGTGATATATGTAACGTTCATCTACGTATCAAAAGCCCACCCCCAAGCGTACCAAATAATTCTGCAAGAAATATCAAGACAAAACAATAAAATATGCTAACAGTAACTAGCCTAAGCATGAATGACTCCAACACACCGGCCCCTAATTGTTCTACGTATACAACAAAACAATTACCAATAAACATTAAAAGGAGCTATAAAAGCTTAACATATTATCAAAAACAAAAGGTATGCATTATGTGTTGGCATTCAAACTTCTTTAGTGATTCTTCAATCTTCTTCTTTGGCTTCTTGTTTGGCTTTTTGGAGCAGACATATCATAGTTATTGGTCTTACCAAGATGTTGTTCTTAGTCTGAAGTCGTACTGTACGCACAAGACCTTGTACATCTGGTATGATCTCCAATATTCTGCCCATTAGCGAGGAGCAGTTGAATCAACCACCAAAACGATGTCACCTGGAAGAAAGCTTCTTCTTACCCTTGACGATCGTTGTTGTTCTTGGATTAGAGGCAAGTATTCTTGTGTCCGTTTCCAAAAAAGGTCTGCCATACATTGTATCGGTCTCCATCTGCGTTTAATATACGTCTTCCTTCACAAAGAGTCCAGGTGGTAGTATTGGCTTTGTCTTCAACAGAAGAAGATAGTTTGGTGTAAGTGCTTCCAGGTCCCTTGGATCATCAGAATTCTTGGTAATGGGTCGATCATTTAAAATTGCTTCAACTTCACAAAATAAAGTTTGCAATCCTTCATCGTCCAGAACATGTAGTTTAAGAACAGAACGCAGCACATTTCGAACCATGCGAATCAATCATTCCCAAACACCTCCGTGATGGGATCCTGCTGGAGGATTAAAGTTCCACCTTATCCCTCGCTGAAGCATAGCATTCTGGATCTTGTTCTGATTTCAGCCATTGAGTGCTTCTCTCAAATCTCTTTCCGCTTGGATAAAATTTGTGCCATTGTCTGATCTTAAAGATGAAACTTGACCTCATCGACACATGAATCTTCGTAAGGCATGAATGCAGGAGTCTGTGTCTGTAGATGCAACTTCCAGATGTACTGCCCTGAATGTACTTCCCTGAATGTACTGCCCTGAATGTACTTCCAGATGTACTACCCTCCAGGGCATCCTGAATGCCTTTGTCAAGGCATACAGAGCCATGGGCCTAGCCTTAAATATCAAGAAGACCCAGGTCCTACATCAACCTCCACCCAACCAGCCATGGGGTGTATCACTCAAAGAAAGGGACCTTGAGGGTGGCCTTTGACTGTGGTGCAGTCTTCAAAGGAACATCACTTGACTGCCAACTGCTGCTGGGTCCAGACCTTACTAACTCACAAAGTTTTCTGCAGACAGTGGTCATTGACAAATCCACACCCGACTCCTGAAGAGTGTTTCTGATCTGTCAGACAGGTGTTTGGGGGATTTTTCTTTATTGCACAGAGAATTCTTCTGTCATCAGCTATGGTCTTCCTTGGCCTGCCAGTCCTTTGTGATTAGTAAGCTCACCAGTGCTCTCTTTCTTCTTAATGATGTCCCAAACAGTTGATTTTGGTAAGCCTAAGGTTTGGCTGATGTCTCTAACAGTTTTATTCTTGTTTCTCAATCTCATAATGGCTTCTTTGACTTTCACTGGCACAACTTTGGTCCTCATGTTGATAAACAGCAATAAAAATTTCCAAAAGTGATGGAAAGACTGGAGGAAAGACTAGGTGCTGAGAGCTCTCTTATACCTGCATTTAGGAGGCTATTAAACACACCTGAGCAATTACAAGCACCTATGAAGCCATGTGTCCCAAACATTATGGCGCCCTGAAATGGGGGGAACTATGCATAAACACAGCTGTAATTTCTACATGGTGAAACCAAAATGTATAAAAATACCCTTTAATAAAATCTGACAATGTGCACTTTAACCACATGTGATTTTTTATATTACAAATCTCAAATTGTGGAGTACAGAGGCAAATAAATAAATGATGGGTCTTTGTCCCAAACATTATGGAGGGCACTGTATTTGTTAGTCATTTGGATTCTGTCCTCAAAAATGTTGTGCATTGTTGATTTAATGTCTCATCTAAAAGATGACATTTCCAAAAGTAGTGTTTTGTGTGTCCTGCACTTTTGGGTCAACATAGATTTCATACTCAAGTCTGTGGAGTGAGACATTAACTAAGGATCTCCTCACTCAGATGAGAGTGCTACTCTCTGAGTCCACCGCTGACATTGTGTTAGGAGGGAGGATCTCGGCACAATTCTGACTCTTTTACCTCCCTTTTCACTTTCACTTAGCTTTATAAGGAAGTTCTTTTGCCTTGCCGTTTCTAATTCTGATTAAATGTCTTCACATGAAACAATTATTTATCTTTTCCTTCTGGTGTACTTTCCTTTTATTGCCAGGTTTCCAAATGTTGTAGGTTATGTTTGCTAATCCTCTAGTGTGCTGCTTTCTACTGACGTTAAATTGAATGTGGCCATAAACACCACTTTGTTTTATTCGGCAAAGTTTGTTCCAACTATAACAGTATGTTCTGGTTTTCACAGATGAAGGTATTAACAATGAACTTGTTTATTTTTAGATTAGATCTGGGAGAAGGTCCAAGAATAATCTAACTCAATGTTTGCAGTCAAAAGATGTATTTTGATAATCAGAGTTGATTATAGAACAGTAGTCCAGACAATGGTGATGGAAGAACATGTGCACAAATGCTCATATGCACACATATTTGTCTTAGCCTCAGCATTCCTTCAATCCTTTGTTCATCAGCTCTTGCCTCTGTAATGATAGCATGGTGAACTAAATTTTTAAATCAACTGTCAGCTAAAGGTTTTTTAAAACAAACTGATGATTGGTAATGATGCAAGTCCCCTAATGATTAGAATAGGGAACACACTGGGTGAAATGCAGCTCACTAGGAAGATACATTGGCTGACACCGAATTAATTGGTACTAACATGAGAACTAGTTATCTCAATGTAGTTAGAGGCAATTATCTGAGGTTCCACTTCCTTGCTATTTTTACAATGACTTTTGTTGGAAATGTCTATGTTTTTGATGCGGATTGGCTCACTCTCAGGAATGTAGGAATATACAGATTCAGCATACATTTTCAGGAAGGCAAGAGGTTGAATCATACAAATTGGTCTTGCAGAAAATGTATTATGTTCTGCTATATTCTAACATTTTATTGTCATCATCATGAATTTATAGATGTTCTTCAGTTTTGTAATGGTCTCGAAGAGAAATTGATTCATTGTTAGGTGGAAAAGCAAAAAAAACTGGAAAAACACCTGACAATTGGAGGTAAACAAAATATGCGTGTGAATTTTTCAAAAGAGACTGTTCAAAACCCTCATGCTCTATTGGTCATCACCACAACTGCATTAAGGCAGGAAATAGTTCACGGTACCTTCGAAAATTGCCATTATAACTGCTTACATGCCGTTTAACATGTAAATGTTGACATGAGTACCCACTGAAAGCAGGAATTTTGCTGGTACACAAGATTTTACAGGGCGGGGAGGTGAGCAGGGGATTTCAGCCAGGGATTTCAGCCAGGGATTTCAGCCAGGGATTTCAGCCAGGGATTTCAGCCAGGGATTTCATTGCTAGTCCGTGATCGTTCTGGTAAGTGTGTATCTAGAATAAACTGCATTTAGCTTGTTCGTGCAATGCCTTTCACGGTTGCTTATTCAATTGCATGTGAGAGGCAGCGCGGACTCTAGCCCTGTTCATGACTTGGCACAATTACACCATATTAGTTATTTTTTATGTAAATATCCCTCCCAACAGGTTGGTAATCATGCTTACTACAGCTAACACAAGAGACTGCAGATACTGAAATCTGGAGCAAAAAACATTCTGCTATAGGAACTCAGCGGGTCAAGCTGTATCTATAGAAGGACAATAATTTTGTACGTTTTGGGTCAATTCCCTGCATCTAGACTGAGAATAGAGAGGGAAGATAGCCATTATACAGAAGCAAGGGGGTGGGCTGAGCCTGGGGCTGATAGAGGGATAGGTGGAGTAAAGAGGTCAACTCCACCCCTCCTTCCCCATGTGGCTCTATCTATCCATTATCCTTCACTTCTCTGTCCACCCAACACCATTTTTCTATTCAGCCGACATGTACATTGCCGGTAGGCCCAGTTAGATTCTACTTGAGTTATTTATCTATGACTGATCATTGGAAATCACATGGGGAGTTTTAAAATACCTATGTAATTCATTTGCTGATGTCCAACACCATTCCCTTTGATCGAATTTAATCTAGTCTTTTGAGCAGGCAAAAAGGACACTGAAAACATGCAAAGTTCTCTTAAAAATGCATTTCATTGGAAACAAATAGTTTGGACCATCCTCAGTTGGCTACAATCCCCCAGTAACTGCTGCATAGCTTTCTGTTGACAGAACATAACATCTCTCCTGAATATAAAGGTCTCTAAAGTCTTTTCCTAATCTTACCTAAGTGCCACCTGCCAGTCAGCTGTTACTTTCTGCTATCTTAGAAGAGAAGTGAGGGTATGAGGTTGAAGGTTTGCGATGATAGTGATGGGGAGCAACTAAAGGGTCAGCTGGATCCCATAAGCCACATAATACCATGGTTAAGATGGTGGCAATGCGCAACCAGTAGAACTGATGTCTCAAAGTAATCCGTTTAATATTGACCTCCATATCTCTGTGGTTCGCATGTTTTCCTTTGATCATGTGGGTTTCCTCTAGTTGTTCTGCTATTCTTCCACATCCCAGTGACTGGCAGGTAAATTGGCCACTCTAAAATTGCCCCTGTTCATAGGTAAGTAGTAGATACTGGGAGAATCAATAGGAATGTGGGAGAATAAGTTCTGGGGAAAATGAGTGTGGGAATGAGCTGCCAAGAATCCATTATGCTGAATGGCCTCCTTGTTTGTCCGTGTTTTGCTGCCCATTATGTCCTGACCACCGCCTGAGCGATTCCAACACAAGCTCTTGAGAAAAATCTATTCAGACTAATTACACGGTGAAACATGGATAAATCTAGTATTTGGGAGGAGTAAAATTAATCTCAAAAGTTTCCACTTTCTGTGTATTTGTTTAACATTTTGTCATCACCATTTCTCCCTCTCTCTCTCTCTCTCTCTCTCTCTCTCTCTCACTCTCTCTTCATTTCTTTTCCTTTGCTTCACTCCACTCATTCTGCCTTTTTCTTCCCCTCCCATCTAACAGCCTATCCAGGACGCTCCATGACCTCATTTCAAGGTTGGTAACACTCTCTGCCTCTTGCATGCTCAAGCCCAACCTTCTAATTGTTAGAGAATTAAAAGCAACTGAGCAAATGTGCAGCTTGGTTGGAGACCTGCCACTGGAAGGTGGCCAGACCTTAAAAGCTTGGCAATCAATGGTTTCTGCTATCAAACTCCATCTGTCATATTTTCAGTCTACACTTTGTGTTTGTTTGATTGTTAGGCCCACTGACGATCATGCTAAGCAGGCTCTACAAAGTACGCAGGGTGGTGTGCTTTGATGTTTTGGCCAATAGTTGAATAGCATGGAATAATTTGTTTGAAAGCTCAGAACATTGAGTAAGTCCAGCTAACTGCCAAAATGTAATTAGCAAATTTGTTGATATGTGGAGATTAAAGAAGTTGCTTTGTCATGTCATAACAATGAAGTTTTTTAAAGTGAATTGGTCCTGATTATATAACATTCATTAGCAAAACACATTTTAGTTGATGGTAACTTTGCCACGGATCCTTGAGGTTAGTCTGAAAGGCAGCGGATTGTGGATCTCATTATGGAGATGTAAATCATAAAATGAAATTGTACGAGTAAAAAGCTGCTGCATAATAAAATAACCTATGTTGGGGTAGGAATGGGGGTGGTGTTAGGGTGGGGTGTGAAAGGTAAAGATGCAATACTCAGGTTGAGACTGGAATGCCAACTGGAGAGTGGTTGGACTGTGAAAAACAAATGCTGTACCAGTCAGGCAAGATGGAATATAAGAAACAATGTTAGGAAGTGTAGAGGGAGGATTATTCTCCCTCTACACCTGTACTTGCCCGATAGAATATGGTGGGACAGCATAGAGGTAGCTTTACTCTGCATTTAACCCATGCTGTGCTGGACCTGTGATCTTTAACTGACAAGGTGAGAAAAGTGTAAAACATCACATTGTCACAGAAGTAAAAACAAAGGAAGCAACATTTCAGTAAAAGCAAGAACATTGGGTGAAGTCCCTTTTTCAGTAGTAAACAAGAAGGACCAGACAAAGTGTATATGTACATATGTAGATATGTCATATCTACATTCTGATGATGTGTAGTTCACTATTGCTCATGGCAGCTGCTGATCTGCTGCCGGACTTTGTTACCTTTTCATTCAGTTTTCCTCTTAAGTTCCATATATATGTAACCTGTCACTTTATGACACTTTCCAATTTCAAAAATTCATTTGGATGCATCGGTGTCGATACTTTGGTGTTTTGGGATGGAAATAGACTACGTGCATTCACAAGAACCTGGTCAATATGTTCTCCAATATGTAAAGGTTAAAGGCAAGTGTCATAGGTGTGTATATACAATGTTACATCCTAAAGCATGAGAAAATAATCTTTCCCAAGGAAGCTGGATTGCTTGTTCACAACAGGTATTAAAAAATAACATGTGGATAGGACCTCACCATTGGAAATAAATCTATCCACTTTCCTACTTGGTTCGGTTAGACAATCCAGGGAAACCCAGGAAAATCTCATGCCATTTTGTTTTAGAAACATAGAAAATAGGTGCAGGAGTAGGCCATTCGGCCCTTCGAGCCTGCACCGCCATTCAATATGATCATGGCTGATCATCCAACTCAGTATCCTGTACCTGCCTTCTCTCCGTACCCCCTGATCCCTTTAGCCACAAGGGCCACATCTAACTCCCTCTTAAATATAGCCAATGAACTGGCCTCAACTACCTTCTGTGGCAGAGAATTCCACAGATTCACCACTCTCTGTGTGAAAAATGTTTTTCTCATCTCGGTCCAAAAAGACTTCCCCCTTATCCTTAAACTGTGACCCCTTGTTCTGGACCTCCCCAACATCGGGAACAATCTTCCTGAATCTAGCCTGTCCAACCCCTTAAGAATTTTGTAAGTTTCTATTAGATCCCCCCTCAATCTTCTAAATTCTAGCGAGTACAAGCCGAGTCTATCCAGTCTTTCTTCATATGAAAGTCCTGCCATCCCAGGAATCAGTCTGGTGAACCTTCTCTGTACTCCCTCTATGGCAAGAATGTCTTTCCTCAGATTAGGAGACCAAAATTGTACACAATACTCCAGGTGTGGTCTCACCAAGGCCCTATACAACTGCAGTAGAACCTCCCTGCTCCTATACTCAAGTCCTTTTGCTATGAATGCTAACATACCATTCGCTTTCTTCACTGCCTGCTGTACCTGCATACCTACTTTCAATGACTGGTGTACCATGACACCCAGGTCTCGTTGCATCTCCCCTATTCCTAATCGGCCACCATTTGGATAATAGTCTACTTTCCTGTTCTTGCCACCAAAGTGGATAAGTGGTTTTGGGAGCTAACATATTAAAGGGCGTGGCTCTCTGGAAACAATTTGAGGTCACTTGGAAATTCTGCAAGCTTGAAAATGCTTACACACTGTGTACAAACCTATGAATGATGTCATGATACATGTAGACAATGTATGAAATTCCCTAATTATCTTAAAACAAGAGTTTTCAGGCCAGATTTCTGCATTTAGCTCATCGTTCAATATATGGGCCTAGATGTTGGGGTTAAATGCGGAATTGCCAGCACTTCCCTGTGTAAGTGCCAAGTTATGGAATTGTGGATATGTATGCATGAATAGAAAAGTTTCAACCTGTATTGAGAGCCTTTGACAGCCATTTCTTGATGAATTTAATGTTGAAATTCTGGAATGGTCATAAAGCTGCCACAATTATCCAACACATATAATGAGGAAACTGCTCAAAAGACCTTTAATAGGTTAGACCCAGTGCAGGAGTATCTCCATCTATTTAAATGGAGAAGAATGGGTGCAAGGTTCAAAGGTAAGTAATAGGTAATGTACGGTTCTTGAGCTGTGTTTAGTTCAATGTATTTTTCTGTTTTTAAATGCCAAGTACTTTAGTATTTGTTCCATGTTTAGGATAAATGTGTTAATTTTAATAATTTGCTTAAGTCTTTGTAAATGTTAATGTTTCTAAATGACAGATATTCAGAGTCATTTGAAATTTCTGATAGGCTTGACAGCCAACTGTCAATTTTTTCAGCTGTTTCAGTACAGAATTTATCCTGTCCACTCCTCCAAAGGACAGAATTTCCACATGCGGGGCCTTGCTACACATGTTTTTTCAATGAGGATTGGAAGGTTTCAATCACGAAGTTGACATCAGTTTATCATCAAAAGGTAGCTTTGCAATTGCACAGGGAATTCGAGTAAGCATAGTTTGCAAGAAATTCTGGCTTCAGGAGGCGCAAATTTGGAAATTTGTCACACATATACAAAGAACAACGTTTATATACACCTGAAGCAGTCTGCTAAGTAATTGGGACATTTTTGTTGAAATCTTTACCTCATCTAACCTGTCTCATCATTCTATAAAGAACCTTAAACTCCTAGTGCTCTCTTATATTTGTACACATTATGCACCTTCCAATCCCTTCCTAAACTCGCTGTCTCAATTCTTTATCATTTTCTAGCAATGTTTAACTTCTACTGAAACTATAAAATAATTGTATGATAGCCTCCAGATGCTGGAATCTGTAGCAGCTGGAAGAACTCTGCAGGACAGACAGCACATCTGCAAACAGAAATAGACAGTCAATGCCTTAGGTTGAAACGTCGACTGGGTCATTTGGGATGAAATGGGTGACTGGATTAATTGCTGTTCAACAGATTTACAATATTCTCTATTGTAGGTACAAATTCACAAAACTTTCACTCAAACCCGTCTACCTCTGTGGTATTCACCCCTCTGCTTCTTGAGCTACGGTCCAATAACCTTCCATGTGAAAGCTGTTCCAAAAAACTGTCAGAGAATCTTTTAGAACTTGCATATCTGATCATTAATCCATTGCACCAAACCATTTATCAATTAATTTTACCCACTTCCTTTCTCAGTTATCATTAGGATACTTTAAAACTTTTCAATTGAAATAATCTTTCTTCACAGTGTGATTGCTGAATCCTCATCCACATGTGGAAACCTCAGCGTTGTCCATAAGATTTCAATTGATCATAATGGTGCTGTAGTCCCAATGTACTCTTGCAGAAAGAGGAAATATGTCCTGGTAGATGTCAGAAATAATACCCTGCAGAAATATCTTAGACTAGACCAAGGGGGACCTGTTGGGTTCCGTCCCCTCAACGCGCGGTTGCGGGGGGGGGGCTTTCGGCGTCACACACACACTAACTACCCCCCACACACACTAACTTTGATATTATATTAATATTATTAATTCGCTTCTTTTACCCCATTCCCCGCCCCATCCAATCACGCATAACCCCCAACTGCGCAGGCGCGGCTAGAGAGGGGGGAGTGGAGAGGGAGGGGGAGGGGGTAGAGAGGGAGTAGAGATTGAGCGGTGGGGGTGGCGCGGCATCACAGGGGAGGGCTGGTTCCCGAACGCAATACTCCACCACTCACTAGAGAGGGGGAGGGGGGCCGAGAGGGAGGGGGGCAGAGAGGAGGGGGGGGGGCAGAGAGGGACGGGGGTGAGAGAAGGGGGGGCAGAGAGAGAGGGGGGCAGAGAGGGGGGCAGAGAGGGGGGGCAGAGAGGGAGGGCCCCCTCTCGTCCTCCCTCTCCCCCTCTACTCTCCCCCATATCCTCCAACCCCTCTCCACCCCCCCCCCTCCCTCCACCCCCCCTCTCCCCCACCCCTCTTCCCCTAACCCTCTCTCTCTCTTTCTCTGTCCTGGGGAGGGGGTAGTGAGGGGAAAGGGGTAGAGGCAGCACTTGCCCAGGTCGTAGAGCAGGCCTCCCCACCAGGCGCCGACCCCGAGCTAGGCTGCGGCTGGCATGGTCCACAGCGAGGCCCGGAGCGATCTGAGGATGGTGAAAAACAACGGAGGGCCGGCTGATCGTAGCTTCCGCAAGGGGAAGCCCACCCACCAGCGTGACAGACGATCGGGCGGGGGAGACGGAGTGGAGGTCGTCCCCTGCGACGGCCGCCATGGCCACTTTTCCACTGCGCTTGTCCGTGGCCGCTCTGCAATAACGACCGCCGCTGCCATTATGTAGAACTTAAAGGAGCCCAGTGGAGCGCGCAGCACGACTTGATCGTTTTCAACGGCTTCAATCCAGAGCCGGGGGGGGGAGAGGGCGGCTGGTGGAGAGGCCTGCTCTACCCAGGTAACTCGCAGCTCATGGCTGCGCATTGAGAACTGCGCGGCTTGCCGCGAGGAGAAAAGTCATCAACTCGCTTCAGCACATTAGATTTTATAAAGATGTCGGATTGGTGAACAATTTTAGTAAAAAACTCGGGAAATAATGAATCAAATTTGATAGTCTTCAAAATGACAGCCTAGCCTTATGTTACAAACATGATAATGTACAGAAGTATTTATTTGGGATAAAAATAATTTGAGCATCTTAAAGATATAAATGGTGCTATAAAATTGAAAATTATTTTTCTTGTTTGATGATTTTCTATAAATCGACATAATATGCACACTGATGGTTCACAGATGCCACATACCACATTCATCAGACTTGCTGCTCTCCATTTTAACACCATTTGTTTGCCCTGGTTTTGCACTGCTGCTTTTTTCCTTCCTTTTAAACTCCCTCTGTTCTGTTTTAGTCCCCTTATTTCAACTGACATTATTCTATGGCATAGTCACTCAATTCCTATGGACGTAAGCAAAAGTGCAGATGTTAGAAACCTGAAATAATAATTAAAATGCTGAAAATGCTCAGTAGGTCAGAGCATTTATGAAAAACAGAAAGAAAATAGATTTAATGTTTCAGGTTTATTTTTATTTTCACAGATGCTGAATCACATGCTGAATATTTCTAACATTTTCTGTTTTTCAGTTCTGTTATACTACCCATTTCTGTCACCGTTCAGTTGCAATCACTTGCTTGTCTGATCCCTTCTCTCTGCTTTTATCTTTTATTTCCTTATTTCTAGGTTTCTTGCTTTATTTCTCTGTACTTTTGTTCATTTTGGCTACTTTTCTATACTTTACTTGGGAAATTTTGTCCTAAAATTTGAATTTACAAACTAATAAACTTGTTTGCATAGATTGAACCAAATGTTGCGATCCTTTGCATCCACCTTGCTTTCTTATAACCCAGACATATGTATCCATCCAACTAGTCATTTGAATTATAGAAGAATTATAGGCAGTTTTCAGTCAGACACCAACAATCTGATGGAGATTCTCTGAGGTAGGTGATGCAAATGCACAATTCCTTTATTTATTTGGTCACCTTGAGATGTTTAATGAGGTCTTAAACATTTCAATCACTAATAAAAAAGATAATCCAATTGTATCTTAACTTCCATATCCTTAGTGGAATCCTAAGAAGCTTCTGGCCAATTGTCATACTTTTTATTTACTATGTAGGGATATGCAGCAGCCAATTAACAACAACAAAGATTCCATTTTATTTGGATAATTTTTTGAATGAGGTTGAACATATATATTGTCCAAGAACAGAGAAGAATTCCCTGATAGTTCTCAAAAATTACATGGGTTAATTTACATCTATGAGCAGAAAGGGTCTTGGGTTTAACCCCTCATCTGAAAGACACTTTTCCAGTGCTAGACATCCTTGCTTCTGTCATATGCACCAGGCTCAGATAAGTGCCCATATCTTGAGACTGACTTTTAAATCCATGACTTCCTGACTTGGAGACAAAGTGTTACCTCTGAGCCAAGATTTACATCTCTTTGGTTTCCATTCCAACAATAGTAAATAACTGATTCAATAAATGTCAGGGTCATGGGGAGTATTACAGAACAGGAGATCTAAGAATACAGGTACACAGTTCCCTGAAAATTATGAAACAGGTAGACAAGGTGGTGAAGAAGCCATATAGCACTCTTGCCTTCACTGAACGGGGCATTGAGAACCAGAGTTGGCGCGTTGTGTTGCCTGATAGGACATCGGTGAGATGCTCCTGGAATACTATGTGCAGTTCTGATTGCCTTGCTATAGATAGTGTGTGATTAAACTACATAGGGTGCAGAAAAGAATTCCAAGGATGTGGCTGGAACTGGCAGGCTTGAGTTAAGGCGAGACCGGATAGGCTGGAACTATTTTCCTTGGAGTGGAGGAGGTTGAGGGGTGATGTTATAGAGGTTTACAAAATCATGAAGGGCATATATCAGGTGGATGTTCACAGTTTTCTTCCCAGGGTAGGGTTGACTAAAACCAGAGGACATATGTTTAAAGTGAGGGGGAAAGATTTAAAGTGGACCTGACAACAATTAGCCATTCTTCTTTGCAGCAGATAGAAGAATGGCTAAGAACAGGAAACAGAATAGTAATAATAAGCTTTTTTTTGGTTTAGTCAAAAATGAACAAGGGTGTTCTGTAGGGGTCAGTACAAGAACAACTGTGCTTCTTAATATGTCTTGATAATTAAGATTTGGGCACAGATGAACAATTTCCAATTTTGCACTTGATGTAAAACATGGAAGCATAGTTAATTGTGAGGATGAGAGTAAGAGACTACAACAATTTATGGACAGCTGTATAATTGGTGGCAGATGAAATTTAATGCTGAGAAAGGTGAGGTTTTACAATACACAATAGACAATAGACAATAGGTGCAGGAGTAGGCCATTCGGCCCTTCGAGCCATCACCGCCATTCAATGTGATCATGGCTGATCATCCCCAATCAGTACCCCGTTCCTGCCTTCTCCCCATATCCCCTGACTCCACTATTTTTAAGAGCCCTATCTAGCTCTCTCTTGAAAGCATCCGGAGAACCTGCCTCCACCGCCCTCTGAGGCAGAGAATTCCACAGACTCACCACTCTCTGTGAGAAAAAGTGTTTCCTCGTCTCCGTTCTAAATGGCTTACTCCTTATTCTTAAACTGTGGCCCCTGGTTCTGGACTCCCCCAACACCGGGAACATGTTTCCTGCCTCTAGCGTGTCCAAGCCCTTAACAATCTTATATGTTTCAATGACATCTCCTCTCATCCTTCTAAACTCCAGAGTGTACAAGCCCAGCTGCTCCATTCTCTCAGCATATGACAGTCCCGCAATCCCAGGAATTAACCTTGTAAACCTACGCAGCACTCCCTCAATAGCAAGAATGTCCTTCCTCAAATTCGGGGACCAAAATTAGGGGACGACACAATACTCCAGGTGTGGTCTCACTAGGGCTCTGTACAACTGCAGAAGTACCTCTTTGCTCCTATTTTCGATTCTTCTTGTTATAAAGGCCAACATGCCATTCGCTTTCTTCACTGCCTGCTGTACCCACATGCTTACTTTCATAGACTGATGTACAAGGACCCCCAGATCCCGTTGTACTTCCCCTTTTCCCAACTTGATACCATTTAGATAGTAATCTGCCTTCCTTTTTTTGCTACCAAAGTGGATATCCTCACATTTATCCGCATTAAACTTCATCTGCCATGCATCTGCCACTCCCCCAACCTGTCCAAGTCACCCTGCGTTCTCATAGCATCCTCCTCACAGTTCACACTGCCACCCAGCTTTGTGTCATCTGCAAATTTGCTAATGTTACTTTGAATCCTTTCATCCAAATCATTGATGTATATTGTAAATAGCTGCAGTCCCAGCATCGAGCCTTGCGGTACCCCACTAGTCACTGCCTGCCATTCTGAAAGGGATCCGTTAATCCCTACTCTTTGTTTCCTGCCTGCCAACCACTTCTCTATCCATGTCAGCACTCTATCCCCAATACCATGTGCCCTAATTTTGCCCACTAATCTCATATGTGGGACCTTATCAAATGCTTTCTGAAAGTCCAGGTACACTACATCCACTGGCCCTCCCTTGTCCATTTTCGACTATCTCATCTTTTATAATTGACTCCAGCATCTTCCCCACCAGCGATGTCAGGCTAACTGGTCTATAATTCCCTGTTTTCTCTCTCCCGCCTTTCTTAAAAAGTGGATTACATTAGCTACCCTCCAATCCACAGGAACTGATCCTGAGTCTATAGAACATTGGAAAATTATCACCAATGCATCCACGATTTCTAGAGCCACTTCCTTAAGCACCCTGGGATGCAGGTCATCAGGCTCTAGGGATTTATCAGCCTTCAGTCCCATCAGTCTATCCAACACCATTTCCTGCCTAATGTGGATTTCCTTCAGTTCCTCTGTCACCCTAGATCCGCTGGCCACTACTATAGCAGGAAGATTGTTTGTGTCCTCCTTAGTGAAGACACATCCAAAGTACCTGTTCAACTCATCTGCCATTTCCTTGTTCCCCATAATAAATTCACCTTTTTCGGTCTTCAAGGGTCCAACTTTGGTCTTAACTAATTTTTTCCTCTTCACATACCTAAAGAAGCTTTTACTATCCTGCTTTATATTCTTGGCTAGCTTACCTTTGTACCTCATCTTTTCTCCCCGTATTGTCTTTTTAGTTATCTTCCGTTGTTCTTTAAACATTACCCAATCCTCTTGCTTCCCGCTCATCTTTGCTACGTTGCACTTCTTCGCTTTAATTTTTATACTGTCCCTGACGTCCCTTGTCAGCCATGTCAGCCTTGTCCTCCTAGAAATGAACTGATCCTGCACCTTCTGTATTATTCCTAGAAACACCTGCCATTTTTGTTCCACTGTCATCCCTGCTAGTGTATCTTTCCAGTCAACTTTGGCCAGCTCCTCCCTCATGGCCCCATAGTCCCCTTTATTCAACTGCTACACTGACACCTCCAATCTACTCTTATCCCTCTCCAATTGTACATTAAACCTGACTATGTTATGGTCACTGCCTCCTAATGGCTCATTAACCTCGAGGTCCTTTATCAAATCCGGTTCATTACATAACATTAAATCCAGAATTGCCTTCTCCCTGGTAGGCTCCAATACAAGCTGTTCTAAGAATCCATCACTCTACAAAGTCCCTTTCTTGGGGTCCAGTACCAACCTGATTTTCCTAGTGTACCTGCATGTTGAAATCTCCCATAACAACCACAGCATTACATTTTCTACATGCCAATTTTAACTCCTGATTCAACGTGCCCTATGTCCAGGCTACTGTTTGGGGGCCTGTAGATTAGTCCCATTAGGGTCTTTTTACCCTTACAATTCCTTAGTTCTATCCACATTGACTCCACATATCCTGTTTCAATGTCACCCCTTGCAAGGGACTGAATTTCATTCCTCACCAACAGGGCAACCCCACCCCCTCTGCCCACTTGTCTGTCTTTTCGATAGGACGTATACCCTTGAATATACAGTTCCCAACCCTGATCCTCTTTCAGCCATGTCTCAGTAATTCCCACAACATCAACTTGCCAGTTTCTAACTGAGCCTCAAGCTCGTCCACTTTATTCCTTATACTTTGTGCATTCATATACAGCACTTTGACCTCCGTATTCACTTCCCCCCTCGAACTGCTCGCAATTGGCCCTGACCTTACATGTGAAGTGTTACAGGCAATAAAAACTGGGGTCACCATTCTAAAAAAAGGGTACAAGTACAGAGATCTGAATGTACAGTTGTTCAGTTCATTAAAAGTGACAGCTGGCTGAGAAACTGGTTAAATATACGTATGGGACTTGAGATGCTGCTTTTGTTCTCAAAATCAGAGGAGATTGTAGATCCAATAGAGGTATTTCAAATTCAAATCTAGTGAGTAGGTCTGGAATAAACCTCCAGATTGAGTAGAGGAGGAAGATTCAATTACAATGTTCAGAAAAAGAGCTGAAGGTGAAAGGAAAGAGTTTACAGGGGAATGGGGAGAGGGATGGAATAGGACTAGCTGGATTGCTTTAAGGTAGAGCTGCTTTAGACTCAATGGGCCTTCTATGCTGTAACCATTCTATGATTCTGTGAACTAGTGTGGGCTTGCTATGTAGTACAATGAACAGCTTTTGCTATGACTATGTGTAAACTCTTCTACTTCCAGATGGAGAAATTGTATCAAAACCAATGATATTGTTCTTGGGACCATGGAGTGTTGGAAAATCCACCATGGTCAACTACCTCCTGGGACTGGATGAGAATATTTACCAACTGTATACAGGTACTGGGAGGATATAAAGAATAATACATTCAATTTTTCAGCAATTTTTTTTGTTAAATAAATATGTATTTAAAGGAAATTGGATATTTTGTTTAAAAATATAAATTATTCTTATTTAAAAATATACAACCTAAATTTTGTGACAATCTGTGAAATTTACTATGATAAATTCTGCGCAATGTGCCAACCTCCAGTCTGTGCCACTCTGATGTTATCATGTTATCACTGATGATGTGTTCAGGAGCATCTAGCGATGTATTTGTATCAATATTAACTATTCCAAACAAAATATCAATTCAATGCTCCAGAATCTGCAGGGTCATTTCTGTTTGGTCAATAACTAAGAAATATGGATTTTAAGGAATGAATTGAGTATTGACAGTAGGATTATAATACCGCTGGGGATTTTAATCCTCCAAGCATTTTAAGGTCACTGTTTAGAAGTACCTGGATAAGTACCTGAAGTACCATAATCTACAGAGCTGACCAAGGTCTGAAAATGGGATCAATTTATTGGTTTGACAGGTGAATGCACACATTAGTGGTGGAAAATTTTCTCAATTGGCCAAGGACAACCAAAACACACCACTCCACTACATTTACAAAGGTTTCTCCCCACAGTCAATTTATGATCCTCAAATTACTTCTGCATGATTATCTTGCAGACCTCACCCAGAATGGGTTTTCTAGAGTAAAATAAAATTGGAATGGTCTACCCCTAATAGACAGTGGGTCAGGAAGAATTGCTTCTTCAGTAAGGGCAATGGGGTATGCAGCATATGCAGGAAAATAGAGTTGAGGCAAATATGTGTTCATCAGAAGAAAATTAATTAAGGTGCAAAGGTAAGATCATTAAAGTTAACCTTAAAAGTTAGAAAAAGCTCCATTAATATATGGTGTAGGTTATAGATATCAAATAACTATATTCCTGTTCTTAATTTTCTCATATTTTCTATCCACCCCCTAGGTGCAGAGCCAACGACATCAGAATTTACTGTTCTCATGCATGGAAATAAGGTACGGACTGTGGAAGGAATCGTCATGGCTGCTGACAGCGCGCGATCATTTTCTCCACTGGAAAAATTCGGACAGAACTTTTTGGAGAAACTAGTTGGCATCGAGCTTCCACACAGGCTGCTGGAACGAGTGACTGTTGTAGACACTCCTGGAATCATCGAGAACCGTAAACAGCAAGAGAGAGGTATATAACATAAAACTATAATAACTGAATACAATTCACATTGTAAGCTGAGTGGAAAGTTGTGAATTTTATCAGATTGGGAAATTAGTGCAAACTGGGAAGCAGATGTAAATTTGGGAGGATTATTAACATGAATACTTTTATGTACAATTTAAAAATAAGTATTTTATGTTTTCTATCTTTTTTTTAATTTAATTTTAATTTTATTTTATTTTTATTTTTTATTTTATTTTTATTAGAAGTACAGTAAATTACAATAATACACATCAGATATATCTTATTACATTTGTTGTACCACTTCGTTTTTCGAGCTTTAAAAAAGATAGAAATAAAGGAAGTAAGGAAAGTGAGCAAGAATCATGAAGGTGCAGGAAAGTGTTGGGGAAAGAAAGCCCCTTAGGGAAGAAGTTAGAGAAGGAAGTAAAGAAAGGAAATAAGACCCTAGAAAGAAAAGGAAAAAAAAGGAAAAACAATTGCTCTATTGTAACACAAAACTCCGCAATAAAGGATATACCAACCGTATTTAAAAAAAAAAAAAATATTTTATACCCCCCGTTACCAGATCCTGGTACCATTTATATTTTAAATTACTATTGCACCTTATGCTTGTAATAGTTCCATAAATGCAGACCACGTCTTTTGCCTGCTAGGAGGAGTCTCATCTCTTCCAAGTGTAGTGTTTCGAACATGTTTGGTATGTTAGAAGAGACTGGGAACAAGAACTAGCTATAAAAACTTCAAAAGAAAGCTGGGATAAACACTTACTATATGTGCATAAATGCTCGATCAACGTACGACATACTCTAATTCAATATAAAACATTACATAGACTATATTATTCAAAAACTAAAATAAATAAACTTTTCCCCAATGTCTCACCCATTTGTGATAAATGTCAGTCACAAGAAGCTACCATAGCGCACTCTTTTGTTTTTTGTATAAAAATCCAAAAATTCTGGAACGAAATATTTGAAATCTTCACAAAATTATTTAAAATAAAACTTGTCCCAAAAGCAGAATGGATCATTTTTGGAATATCGGAAGGTAACCCCGAATTAAACGTGTTTCAAAAGAACTTACTTAATTATGGGCTAATAATGGGGAAAAAAGCTTATACTCAAATTTTGGAAAAATGCTCCAATACCTACAATAGAAATGTGGATTTCAAACATGTTTTCTATCTTTTAAAGGTTATCCTTTCAATGATGTTTGCCAGTGGTTCATTGACCGAGCTGATCTCATATTTGTTGTGTTTGATCCGACCAAGCTGGACGTTGGATTGGAACTGGAAATGCTCTTCCGTCAGTTGAAAGGTCGCGAGTCTCAAATCAGAATAATTCTAAACAAGGCTGACAATATAGCCACTCAAGAACTAATGCGAGTCTATGGAGCTCTCTTCTGGAGCTTGGCACCACTAATCAATGTCACTGAACCACCAAGAGTCTACGTTAGCTCTTTCTGGCCCTATGAGTACCAATACGATACAAATCAAAACCTCTTTTTGAAAGAGGAGGTCTCCCTACTGGAGGATCTTAACCAAGTCATTGAGAACAGACTAGAGAATAAAATTGCCTTCATCCGCCAGCATGCCATACGTGTGCGCATTCATGCCCTGCTTGTGGATCGATACTTGCAGACTTTTAAGGACAAAATGACCTTCTTCAGTGATCCCGAGCTGGTCTTCAATGAAATACTGGATGAACCTGACAAATTTTACATCTTTAAATCCATCCTGGCTAAAACAAACGTCAGCAAGTTTGACCTGCCCAATCCTAGCATCTATAAAGATTTCTTTGGCATTAATCCCATCAATAGTTTCAAATTGTTGTCAGCACAATGTTCGTACATGGGAGGATGTCTGCTGGAGAAAATCGAGCGCATCATCGTCCATGAGCTTCCTGGTTTGCTGGGAGCTATCTCCGCTGGGAAAAACCCATCCCCTTCATCCTGTGACATCACTGGATGTGGAGAAACACCAAAGAACCGATACAGAAAGCCCTGAACAAAGAGCTTGTAAATTATTTATGGGTGGAATTGCTTATGTCTTATGTGTCCAAGAAGCCATGGTTCATTAACCCTTTGAGAACTGAACTTTCTGCATTCATGCATCAGTTGTAAACCTTAAGGACATTTAAAAACTATCTGTACATAAGATACTTTTCAAGAAATGCCATTCAATGAGCAAAGTTACACCAACTTGGTCATTTTTGAAACAGTTTAGAAAAGTTTGTAAAGGGCTCAGAGGGTTAATTTATTTGCTATGGTGGTAAGTCTCATGGTGCATGTTTAGTATAGAGTTTTGATGACATTTCTGCACTGTTTGGAGCATGTTGACTCCTAGTTCTTGCCGGTGCTAAAATTTGTTCTTGTATTTTTCTTATATTCCCTCTTCCTTTAGTTATTCCTTAGCACTTTGAATTGCTTGTTTTGTCTGAAATGCAGCTCCACCTTCATCTAACCCATCTTGCAGATAAATAGTTTCCCATTCTCCAC
The DNA here is from genome assembly GCF_010909765.2 of Amblyraja radiata. NCBI lineage: Eukaryota > Metazoa > Chordata > Chondrichthyes > Rajiformes > Rajidae > Amblyraja > Amblyraja radiata. The sequence goes on from NC_045977.1 coordinate 22,611,606, forward strand.
CATCCCATATTTAGGAATCACCTTTAATCTGATTGGCAAACAATTCACAAATCTTGCACAAGAATGCATGTAAAAGTTTATGTTTTTAGTGGTTTTGCAATCTGGTGAGAAACTCAGACTAATATCATTGCCAAATCATTCAGATTTTCTCAATATAATCTGAAGAATAAATTCAGGTCAGTAAAAGGGACATTGATTTAAATCATTGCAGGTTTCAGGAAGCCTGGTTACAAAATATAAAACACATTGTTTCACAATCTATCAAAAATGTAATCATTTCATAAAACATACTTTTTCTCTTACTGTTGCCCTATTTTTTCCTTCAATTGTCTTTGACATGACGCTCAATATGTAACAGGTACACAAATGGATACATTGTCTATGAATTGTTCTGTGATATGGGATTCATCAGTCACCTTAAACAGCAGTATTTCAAGGTACACTGTACTATCCTGTCGGCATCATTTGAGCATGTTGCACTGACATCTCTGAAACACCTTTCAACAACATCCCGAGTTGTAAATTATTTCAGATTGGGATGCAAAATAACTTGAGATATTAAAAATAAATGGTGTGCACACCACATGCAGAAAAGTTGTAGATTTATTTAAGAGGACAGCCAAAATTAAGTTTACTTCGCGATCATATGGACCTTATTGCTTCTATTTGTTCTTTGTCTATCTCTTTTAAACGCCTTCCTTTGAATTTGGCCCTCTGTTTCTACAGACATGCATAAGAAACCTGCACAGATAACTAAGGCTCTGCACAGATAACTATCTTTTTTCTTCCAGTCAAAATCCCACTCCACCTTCATGAAAGGTAGACATTTTTCCAGCATCTGCAATTCTTTCTTAAACACACCACCTTCATTAAATACATTTCTAACAGGATTCTGAAATCAATAATCTGTCAAATCAGTTCTGCAGATTACTGAAATGCAGTATGGGAAATAGAACAACATATGAGACAATGTGAAAGAGTGGTCTTTGATAACCTATTAAAATAGATGCAAGAAGATAGGAAATAATTGTGCAAAATGATTGCACAATATTTAAATATTTTAACTAAATTAATATGTTGTTCCTGTTTCATTGGAAACTGCATTGAAGGGAACTAATCCTCACATACATAAACCATTACTTTTATCCAAGTGAATGAAAATAATTGACTTAATTAGTGCCTTATTTACTTTCAACTATATCCCAAAATACCAAAGAGCATAGAACACATAAAGCTGGCCATTTTAAATTGTTCAATTGTATATAAAATTGAAGGGTACAGATAGGGCACTCAGTGGGAAACCTTTCCCCTATATCAGAGTTAGATAACACTGAGAGGCATAGGTTTAGAGTAAGGGGGGGGGGGGGGGTGATTAAGAGGGGATATGAGAGGGACCCACTTCACCTAGTGAGTGGTAAGTATCTGGAATGCTGTGACTGAGAGTGTGGTTAAAGTGTTTAGATGGACACTTGAATTGCTTAAACACAAAGGGCTATGGACCAATGCTGTGCAATGGGATTAAAATGAAATGCCTGTCAGCGTGGACCAATTGGGCTGAATAGTCTGTTTCCATGCTGTACAATGAAGATGATTTCATGATTCCATGATGATTTTCCAAGGACTTCAGTAAATGATTGGCTCTTTTTGGTAAGCTGACACTATGTAATGTAATTGATAGATTTGTGGTTAGCCATGGCACAATTGACTGAACTCTCACCTCTGGGGTCCGCAGGTTCTGAGATTTATTTCCACTCCAGAAATTTGAGGTGGACCTTTCAGCATAGTACTAAACATGTGGTCTTAGGACTTTGTGGTAACTAACCACGTTCCATTGGACACCGCCCATAGTATTTTCTATAGATGAAGAGTGCAATGTGTGGAATATATGATGATCGTGCTCATGATATGTTGATTCTCGATGTTGGCAGGAGCTCACCAACGTTTACATTATAGCCATTGGAGTTGTTAGAGAGAGAGAGAGAGGGATAAACAGAGAGATTGATACAGCTATGGTGTTTGCAACCTGTGAAAGTCTGTGCTTTGGCAACTGTTTATAAGGTGACCTGGTGTTTTTTGTATGTCGTGATTTCCTCACCATTTGGAGAATTTCCAAAATCCATGCAATCAATATTCCAGTTGATTGCGTAACTACATGGCGCTTGCGAGGAGTGTTGACCATTGGAAACATTGGGACGTTATGGATGTTTCCAAAAGTTTAATGGATGGAAAATTGTTCCAAAGAAATGTTTATGATGCTAGCCCTTTCATTGATGCTTTTCGATTCTGTCTGTTACCTGTCCCTGGATAAATATCAAAAATTAGATAAAGTTGAGGCTAAGAATTTTTTTTCCAAAATAAACATACTCACTTGAATTTGAAAACTACAGGCTTAATAGGACAGTAGGAAATAAGCTGATTGAATGAAGGACCCTCGTGATAGCAAAGAGGCAACTGAATGTAACTATTTATGGCTAGTTGTTGGAACCTTCTACTTTTTAGGATTTAACATTGGTTGAAGGATATTTTTTATTGGGTTGAACCTGAATTCATCTTTTTTATTTTGTTGCTGCATTGCATCAGAGTTAAAGCCTAAAATTAGAAAGCTTCGAAATATCATACAATTAAACTCTCCGAATTTTTGTATTTCACTCCAGGAGTACAGAATAAATCAAATATCAGTTTACTTTGATTTGTAAACTTCATAGCCCCTGCTAATAAAGTTAATTTTCAAGCACCTCACTTTGTTCTTGTTTTTTTTTGTGTCCTCAGATGCTGTTGCACTCCTAATCTGTCCAATTTTATTTCATTGCATCAGTTGGTTTCCTTTGAAGTCTCAAAGGTATCAGACTTACTATAAATGTTTCTTTGAGAGCTAACTTTTTTTCCTTACGTGTAACATATTTCCTGATTTTTCTGAAAATTTCTACTGACACCTTTGAAATAAAGCTTTTTGAGAATGCATTTTGTTTCATATGATTACAAAATGTGCATTTTTCTAACAAATTAATCCAATCCTTCTTCATCCACATGAATTGGATGGAGATACAACAGGAGCATTAAGAAAATAATTCTAAATAAAATCTTTGAACTGATTAATGCGCTATGAAATGTAAGAGATTCGCTACGCATTAGGCTACTGATCTCAGCTTGAGCAATTGTTTGAGATACCACTACCTTGGACTGATACTTCAATTTGAACTGGACTTGAACTTCAAATTCCGAGGAGTCAATATCACCAACAACTTCTCCTGGACCACCCACATTGAATCAACGACTAATGGACCTGTCTCACTTAGGCGATTTTTCCGGCAGACTGCCAGCAACTGTAAAGTTGCCAACAGTCACCTGAAAAACCGGCAACTGGAATGGTGACTGTCAGAGTGGAACACACACACAAACACATTGTTTCCTTCACCAGCCCGTGTGAATTTTTTAGACAGCACTCCTCCCGCTTGCCCTGTCTAAGAAATTCACACGGCGCAAAGCCAAGGTGATACAGACACACACCGCGATGAACAGGAAGGTTGGCGCTGTAATTAAGATGGCTAAAGCACGGTGTACGGTAAGTCCTTGAGGAGAGGGGGGAGAAGGAGTATAGACAATTTTTAAGAAGACAGAGAAACACGGCTGTGAAGCTCGGCGGACATTTAATGTATCCTTGGTTCTGAAAAATACTGCTTACCTTTTCTTTTCCCCAATGAGCCAATGAAATTCACCGGTCAGCACTGGCTACAACCTACGAGAACCTCCGAGAACCTTTGACCTCCTGGAAACCCATTAAGGGCCTGTCCCACTTAGGAGACCTAAACAGCAACCTCTGGTGACCTTTCCCACCACCCAAGGTTTTCACGAGATCACAGGAGGATTTGGTCACTCTCCCTAATGGTCGAAAGTGGTTTCCGCGTGGTCGAGGCTTCATCTAGGTTGCTGCTATTTTTTCATCATGATTAAAACCGGCCTTGACTAAAAATAGGTTGCCGTTTTAAAAATCGATAATTTTTTTGTCGCAGTTCTAGTCGAAGCCGGTTGTGATGCTAGTCGAAGGTAGTCAAGGGAGGTCGAAGGTAATGCCTCCGGGGTGGAAAAAAATTGGTTGAAAAAAATGTAAATGTAAACATAAGCATGTGACCTCTGTCACTCCTGGGTGTGCTCAATCATAGTTGGAGAGTTCTTTTAGCAGAACCCTCCAAAAAGCCTGCCATGCATGTGTTGTACACCCAGGAGGAGGAGTGGCAGGAGGACATGCCACAGGAGTTGATAGCCCTGCACGAGAGACCCCTGGAAGAGAACAGGGAGGTAGTCAATGTCCCCACCACCACCCCATCCTTCACTGCCACATTTGAAGGCAGCAAAAGTGTAAAGTTTTTAAATGCAGACAAATCCTCCTCTTGCAGCACATTCATCAGGTTATCATACTGTCCAAACCTCAATCTTCTTTGCAAGAGGGGCTTCACCCACTGACACCTTTTCTTGTGCTTCTTCTTCACCCTTGTGCTTTCCCTTCTGCCTTTCTTGAAAGGCTGATGAAGCAAAAGGGCTGCTGCTGACAGCAGTAGATTGTAACATCCACCTAACTAGTTCCTTCCCTGCTCGCATTCAGAATGATTTAAAAAACCTGGGAGACTTTTATTGTAAGAAAAAAATGCATTGATGAAATCATTTTATCATGTGATCATCTGAGCTGTAACTAGTTGACGCTGGTCGTTGTTGGTTTTCAGTTTGGTTGTTTGAGGTCGAAGGGGGTGTTGTTCAATCGCGGACCAATTTAACAGAGACCATCCTCGAGTAAAACGTGCATGGTCGAAGCCAGTTTTCAACATAGTCGAAGGAGGTTGCTGTAGGTTGAAGGAGGTTTTCTTCATCGTCGATGAAGGTTTTCAACATATGTGTGGCAGGTGGTAGGAGGTTGCATGTCACCTCGACCTTGATTTTTTTTTGGGTGGCGGGCAAGGTCACCAGAGGTTGCTGTTTAGGTCTCCTACGTGGGACAGGCCCTTTAGGATCTCCTGACAACCAACCTACGGCTTGACAATTCTCGCTACTCTCCATGGCGGCTTCATTCTAGTCGCCGCTAATTTTTCAACATGTTGAAAATTTCACGGCGACCATAATGAGGCCGAGACTTGTTCCCAGAATGCCGGAACTCCTCACGACCATGAGGGCGACACCCTGGCAACCACCCGCGAACATGTGGCGACCATGTGGTGACTGCATAGTCGCCTGCAGTCGCCCAAAAAGTCGCCTAAGTGGGACAGGCCCATAAGAAAGCACACCAATGCCTCTACTTCCTTAAAAGGCTTAGGAAGTTCGACATGTCCCCTGCAACTCTCACCAACTTCTACAGATGAATCATAGAAAGCATTTTATCAGGATGCATCACAGCATGGTTTGGGAACAGCTCCATCATCCAAGACCGCAAGAAATTGCAGCGAATTGTGAACACAGCCCAGACCATCGCACAAATCAACCTCCCTTCTATTGACTCCATTTATACCTCATGCTGCCTCGGCCAGGTCAGCAACATAATCAAGGACAAGTCGCATCCTGGCCACTTCCTTTTCTCCACTCTCTCATTAGGCAAAAGGTATAGAAGTATGAAAATGCACACCTCCAGATTCAGGAACAGTTTCTTCCCAGCTGTGATCAGGCAACTGAATCATCCTACCACAACCCAGAGAGCAGTGCTGAACTATTATCTATCTCTTTGGTGACCCTCGGACTAGCCTTGATCGGACTTTGCTGGCTTTGCCTTGCACTAAACGTTATTCCCTTATCATCTATCTATACACTGTAAATGGTTCAATTGTAATCATGTATTGTCTTTCTGCTGACTGGATAGCACGCAACAAAATCTTTTCATTGTACCTCGGTACACGTGACAATAAACTAAACTGATCTGGTGAAGTAAATTCAGTCAGGATTCAGGTTTGTGATCATTACTGTATTATCATGTACATTTAGTTTCATAATCATCTGAATTGCCACTGTAGTGCGAGTACTAGAGGGAGTATAGATCCATGAGCCCTTGTCTTATTGGAGAGAAAAGTATATTAAGAAAATAATCTCTTTGCAATGGGTTTCCTCACATTTAATCCAGACAAGAGATCAGTATAAGCACCCGGATAAGAAAAATAAATTTACGCTGATCATCTACTAAAGTTATATTGACATTTTAGGAGAGCACCACAGAACGTCTACCATAATTCAGAAGCAACCAGGAATGAATATTAAAATTATAGAGAATTAAAATCTTTTGAGGAACTTAATTACAACAAGCCACTAACATTGCAATACTAATAAACATAAGCAAGAGCCATCCAAGATGCTTTATTGTCAATTAATCTGGAACATGAGATAAAAAAACTTGACATATTAAGGTACGATTCTGAAACTGGTATTGAAAAAGGTAGTTCCAATGTTAAAGGTTGACATACAAAATTATGATTCGAACTGAAGTAAAATTTGTGAACAGGATTAGAACAGGTTAGACATAACAGCTGTTTTAAAAAAAATTATTTGCACCTTATTTGCAGCAGCTGGCAGAGGCCAACAAAGGTCATAGAGTCATAGCGCTGTACAGTAGAGAATGGCCCATCACCCCAGCATTCAAGAGTCAAGAGTATTTGTCATATATACCAATTTAAACCAAAACAATAAAATTATTTGCTGCAGCTTCACAGGTACGTTAAATGTAACAATAAAATAACAAAATTAATATACAATCAGTTATACTAAATAAACTTAAACGTGATAGTGCAAAAACTAAAATACTTAGAGCATATCATCATAATGATGCCTATTTATCCTAATTAGGCCTGTATCCCTCTATTCTTTTCCTATCAATGTTCCTGTCCAAATGCTTTTTAAACAATGATATTACCACCTCCTCAGGAAGCTTCCTCCACATTACCACCACTCGCTGTATGAAAAATTACTACTCAGATCTCCTGTAAATCTCTTCTCTTTCACCTTAAAATTCTGCTCACTAATTTTAAACATGGGAACAGATTTTGAATATGTCCTCTATCTCAGGGCTCGAAATTAACGGTTGCCCGGGTGCCATTGACCACTCAAAGCGCCGCCGGGCAACCTAAACACCGAGTCATTTTGCCCGGTTTGGCAACCAGATACTGGTTTGTACCGAAGATAGACACAAAAAACTGGAGTACCTCCGCAGGTCAGGCAGCATCTCTGGAGAGAAGGAACGCAACGTTTTGTGTCGGCGGTGACGGCTGTATTGCGTGGGAAAGATACTAGGTGCAGGGTGACGAAGCGTCGCAGCGAATGACGGGCCCAGAACAGCGGCTCCATCTCCTCCTCTTGCTGCTTGCAAACCCGCTAACCAAAGATCTAAAAGCAGAGCTCCGCTATAGGATCTTTGCCGCTAACGGCGCTTTAAAAAACAAACCCTCCCGCACGCCGAGGCCGGGAGGAGGGAGGGAGGGGGAGATCTCGGCGTGCGGGAGGGTTTGTTTTGAAAGCGGTTTTCGCCGTTAGCGGGATTGCTGTTGCGGCCGCTGCTGCTGCTGTGCGGGACCCGTCATTCGCTGCGACACTTCTGAAGCAGCTGCACCATAGATCCTATAGCTGTAGGATCTTTGAGCTGCACCGCTCGGCCCCGCACCTTGCTGTTGGCTGGCGGAGGAGGGAGGCAGTGGCGAGGAAATTCCAACGGCCAAGGCAGCGGGCGATGTTGTCCGAGGAGCGCTGACCTTCCTTCCTCCCCACCTCGCCCCACTTCTCTCTCTCTCTCTTGTACGCACCCTCCACCCCCCCCCCCCCCTTTATCCTGGGACCCCTCCTCTACATCCGGCACTGATCCCCATTCCCGCCTCTATTCAGTCCTCACTGACATCCCCTGTGCTCCCCTCCCCATCTCCCCCCCCCAATCTATTCATCCAGCGCTGATGACCCTATCCACCTCGCATTAATTCTCCTGCCACCCACCCCCCCCCCCCATCCATCCTGCACTGGTTTCCCAATTCACCTTTCCCTTCCATCCTGCACTTCTCCTCCATCCATCCTGTACTGATCCCCCATCCATCCTGTACTAATCCACGCATTCATCCCATACTGACCCACCCTCCATTTACCCTGCACCTCCCCCCATTCATCCTGTAGTGATTACCCATTCATCCTGCACAGACCCTCCGATCCACCCTGTACTGACCCCCCCCCCCAATTCATCCTGCGCTGATCTCCCCCCCCCCATCCATCCTGTACTGATCCTCCCATTCAAGAAGAATAGGGGGAACAGTCTGAAGAAGGGTCTCGACCCGAAACGTTGCCTATTTCCTTCGCTCCATAGATGCTGCCTCACCCGCTGAGTTTCTCCAGAACTTTTGTCTACCCCATCCATCCCGTACTGAACCCCCCCATTCAACACCACTGACATCCCCCGTGCTCTCCCCTCACAATTTTACCTACTCCAACCAACATGTACTAATTCACCTGCCTCAATCCATCCATTCTGCACCGACTGCCTTCTAACCCCCCCCCCCCCCTTTGCTGCATGTCATTGTGGGATATATCATATCTTGATTGGTGAATGTTTAGTTTGTGACTTTATTTGAAACAGAAATAATATGTGAGTATAATTACCGATTGGTAACTACGCGCTTTATCCGAGCACATTATCGCGCGCGTCATGCAAGCCATCTTAAATGACCACCTTAACTGTCATTTGGCAACCTAAAAAGCTGCCAAGGTTGGCCGGCTGGCAACAGGGAAAAAAAGTTAAGCGAGAGCCCTGTATCTGTGCCTCTCAACTTCTATTATAATACTAGACTAAGTGGGACCCATTGGGTCCCAGCATCACACGCAATATTCTCCCAACGCAATATTCCACCTCTCCACCAATTCCAATATTGGTGGCCAGTGGGGGTGGGCTTTCTGGAGCGCTTGTATGGGTGTTGTGGGCTGAAGGGACTGGTTTCCAGAGGGCTAGTATGGACATTGTGGGCCGAATGGATTCTTGGGCTGGCGGCTTGGTCACTCAAGCCTGTTGTGCTGGCAGCTCATTCACTCACGGCTGGTGGGCTGGCAGTTGACTCACAGCTATTCCTTGACATTCCACTTCAAGCATGGTGCAAGGCCACCAAATTCAAGTGCAGTTTCATACCATTTCAAGCAGGGTGCAAGGCAACTAAAGACAGCGAGTCGTGACTTCTCCCTCCTCCATCTTGCAGAGACTGAGCCACGCCCACATTTCTGGGTTTTATAGTCTCTCCCCCCCCTTCCACCAGAAGGGGCGTGGCCTTCATGGCGTGATTAACAGGAGAGCGAATCTCAACATTTTTTACACACTAATAACTCTTTTATTTTTCATCGATGGGAAAAATCCTCGGCACCTGATTTGCGGATGGGAACTCTGAGTAAGATGGCCAAATATCACAGCAGTACGTGGTAGCGTTTTTTCTAAAATCAATATAAAGCGCAAACAGGCAACACAGCTTTAGCATTTCCAAACCTAAGGCAACACAGCTTTAGCATTTCCAAACCAAAGGCAACACAGCTTTAGCATTTCCAAACTATATTTTCAAACCACATTAAGGGCACTGACAGGTCAGTAAAACCACCCACAGTTTAGTTGACATGTGTTCAGTGTTATTCACAGCTCAGACTGAGAGACGTGACCCTCTCGCTCCCCCATCTTGCAGAGACTGACTGAGACACTCAACACTTCCAGGTTATATAGTCCCTCCGGAAGGGGCGTGCCTTCAGGAGAGAGAATCTCAACATTTTTTAAACACTAATCTATCTATCTATATTTAAAACTCTGTGTGTGTCTAGCTGTGAGGCTGTGTGTGTTTCTGACTTGTGGCTGCCAGCCTTTGATTCGTTGCTACGCCAACACCCGACCCAGAAATGCCGAGTTTTTTTCCATTTCAGTAGAGATTTCACTTTTCATTCCAAGTATCCACTCCTCATTAAATTTCGTCATGTTTATGTACACATTTTTAATAAAATCCTTCTCCCCCCCCCCCCCCACTCACTCATTTTGTCGCCTCCTGCTGGCCAGCGACCATAACGGCTGCTGGCGCCCGCATCTCGCCTCAAAGACGCCATTTAAAAACAGCCGCACTGCTGATTCCTGAGCCGCTTGAGTTGGAGGACCACGTCTCCCGTGGGGGCTACGGGTAGGGAACGGCTGCGTTGGGGGAGCAGACCCAACGGGTCTGCACTTGGTCTAGTATACTTTTAAAACTCTGTGTGTGTGTGTGGGTGTATGTCATTTTGATTTTGCCTTTGATTTTGCCTTTGATTCGTTACTCCGCGAAAACCAGACGCAAAAACGCAGAGATTTTTACCATTTCGCTAGCGATTTTACTTTTACATTCGCAAATCCACTCCTCATTATATTTAGTCATTTTTCTGTACACATTTTCAATAAAATCCTTCACAAAATGTACTCTTTTCTTTAAAATCAGCAGCTGGGGACGTCACACTGCCCTTGCTCGTGGCACCGCCACACCCCCCCGTCGCTTGAGGGAAGATTTCTCGCTGCCTGTGCAGCTCGTGAAGCCCCGCCCGCCCAGCTGCCGGTCGATTGAGGCGTACTGCCTCGCGGGGCCGGTCCCACTTCGATCACCGGAGGCGTATGGAGTTGTGTGGGGCTGGTCCCGATGTCGCGCGGGGCTCCAAAAATCTTACACTGTCCAAAAATTCCGCACGCCGACGGCATGTCGGCCCACAGGCACATTGAGGGCGTACGCAGCGTCTCGACGGGTGTACGCAACGTCTCGACGGCGTATGCAGCATCTTGACGTCGTACGCAGCGTCTTGACGGCGTGCCGTTACGCGATGACGTCACCGCCCGACTCCGTGCGACGTCCAAATTCAGTCGGCCCGCCTTCTGCCCAGGTGATTGGTGAGTTTGACGTAAATTACGTCACGCGCGAACTTTGCGCGTACTTACCGCGAACTCCGCTTGGTTCTTGGTTTCTTGGTCCTCCAAAACATTCCAAATGGAATTTAAACTGGAGGTGGTGAAGGGAGGGCTTAAGCCAGAAAGGGTTATTGGGAAGAAAGAGCTACTTTAAATGTAGTTGCATCTGGTTGGGTAACTATAGTTGGATGGAGATTATTCCATGCTTTAATTGTGCAGGGGAAGAACGAATTGCTGTATACATCTGTCTTTGTAGCTGGGATCACAAATTGGATCGAATGCCCTCGTCTGCTCCTAATTGGTTTGGGTTTGGTGTAGGTCTTGTAGTCTATGTCGAGCTGACCATTTAACATTTTGTAAAAACAGATCAAACGGTGAGCTTCACGTCTGTCTTGGAGAGGGTTCCACCCCAGAGAATTCAGAAGTTTGGTGACACTCGCTTCCGTTTGGTCGCGCTAGACGCTTGCAATCGCATGCTGGTGGGACAGGCCCTTCAAGCGCAGGCCACTCACTAGCCCCCCCCCCTCCTCCTCTCCTCCTCTTCTCCCCTCTCCTCTCTACCCGTCACAGGGGACGACCTCCTCTCCGTCCGGGGCCCGATCATCTGTAACGCTGGTGGAAGCTTTTGCCAGTCCTCAGCAAAGAGCCTATAGCTCGCAATAGGATCTTTGGTCCTCGGTTCGCTCCAGGCTCACTCGGGTCCCCCCGCGACCTGCCGCCACTCCTCTCTCTCTCTCTCCCTCACTCTCACCCCACTCTCCCTCTCTCTCCCCCCTCCCCCTCTCTCTCTCCTCCTCTCTCTCTCTCTCCCCCTTCTCTCTCTCTCTCCCCATCTCCTCCTCTCTCTCTCCCCCTCCCTCTCTTCCCATCACCTTTCTCTCTCACCATCTGCTCCTCTCTCTCTCCCTCCCCCCTCTCTCCCCCCACCCCCCCCCCCAGCCCCCCCTCTCTCTCCCCCCCCTCCCTCTCCTCCTCCCCTCCACCCCCACTCTCCCTCTTGCCCTTCTATCTCTGTCTCTCCCCATTCTCTCTCTGCCCTCACTCTCTACCCCCCCCCCCCCCCCCTTTAGACGCGCCTGCGAGTTGGGGGCTATGCGTCTGTGGATAGGGCGGCTATGCTGTAAAAGGAGCTAATTAATAATATTAATATAATATCACGGGGGGTAGATAGCATGTGTAGGGGTGATTAGTGCATGTGACTCCGCACTAACCATTTTTACATATTCCCGTGGAGATTTACCTCATGATCTCAAAAATCGCCTCATCTGAAAATTTGATTCATTATTCCCCGAATTTTTTACCAAAATTGTTCACCAATCAGATCTCACTCACAGTCGACCGGCCTGCTGTCCGCAGCGCTCTGCCCCGCCCGAGGCCCAGCATCTCTCCCCCCTCCCCCTCCTCCCTCCCTCCACTCTCCCCCCCCTCTCCCCTCCCCCACTCTCTACCCCCTCCTCTCTCTCCCCCCCTTCTCTCCCCTTCCTCTTATCCCCCCCACTCCCCCATGTGTGTGGGGGTGGTTAGTGTGTGTGTGATGCCGCAGGCCCCCCTCCGCAACCGCGTGTTGAGGGGATGGGACCCAATGGGTCCCCCTTGGTATAGTAATCTTGTAAATCTCTATATCATTCCTCATCCACTCTGGTGAGAACAAATCCAGCCTATTCAATCTCTCCTTTTAACTAAAGCCCACCATAACATCTGGATGAATCCCTTTTTCACTCTTTCCAATGCTACCACTTCCTTCCTGCAGCGTGACAACCAGAACTATCCGTGGGTATGCCATGGGTGGTGTAACCAATGTTTTGTACATCTGGAAGGTTTCTGCTCAAGGCCTTGGCCTATGAAGGCAAGCTTGGTAAATGCTATCTTCACTACCTTATCCACTTGTGTCACCATCTTCAGGGAACTATTAGCTTGCATCCCAAGCCATCTCTGAACGTTGGCATTCCTATGTTCCTTGCCATTTATTGCACATGTCTGCCTGTATTTGACCACCCAAAATGCATTACCTCACACTTGTCTACATTATGTTCCATCTGCGACTGCTCCACATAACTTTTCAGCTGATCTATGTCCCTCTGCATCTTTAGGCAACCTTTTTCATGATTGTTGATGACAGCAATTTTCATGTCATCAGTAAACTTGCTAATGACTCCCTCTGAAACCAGCAATTATGCATTTGTTATTTCAATTCACTCCTGCCTGGACTCATGACTTCTACCTTCACTAAATGTGATGCAAGTCTGAATTCAGCCTTTACGAGTTTACATCCACTTTACTTGCCATCCAGTTGCTTTAACTCACATTGTTCCCCAAAATGCTCACCATTATTTTCTCATCTTTCTGTGATCACGCTGCACCCCGATTATTATTCCTCCCACAGTAAATATTCATGGAATTCTGGCCTCTTGAATGTTGCCAATTTTAATAAATTCATTGTGTCTGACTGCCAATACCACTAGATCTTAATCTTTTTCAACATGTTTCTCTCTTTCCATAAAATGTTTTTTTTTTAATTTCATGAGCATAAAATGTCATGATGCTACTTGGTATCAAATATCATTTAATAACCTTACTAAGAAGCACCTTGAATTTTGCTCTGTTAAAGGCACAAAATAAGTTGATGAAATGGAGGAGAAAGTCAGAAATTATTATTGTAGCTCAAAGCTGAATTTCATGGTTGGATTTTTCTTGACGTATTCACACTTTTCAATCTTCATAAGATTATTCTGGCTACATTTAAGAATTTACTTTAGAAAATTGTGAACTGCAATCAAGCTAAAATATAGATATCACAAGGCAGAGGGCAATAGAGGGAAGATGAAAGAGAGCCAAGAGAACACCATTATTGAGCTCAGCCTTCTTGCTTTGTCTAACAAAAAAGCAAAACTCAATTATTAGCATTAAAGAATTGCTAGAAATTTTATCGGCGCTTCTGTGTCCAACAATAATTCTCTCAAAAGGATGAATTTTCCTTTTGAAGCATGAAATCACTTTTTACGCTGTAGAAAAGGTTAATCTGAAAAGATTGGATATCCCGAGGAGTTAGCCGCATAGTTAACTATTAAATCATTTTTAAAGCAGATGAGTTACTCCAGTACTTTGTGTCTTTTTTGTGTGATTAAAAGACCTGGATACACTGTCAAATGTAGCGCTTTCACCTTTAAGTCAAAAGTTTCGGGATTAATACCAATGAATAAGCACATAAATCTAGGCGCAAATTTAGTGCTATAGTTTTTCAGGTTGGACATTCTGCATTTGCTGCACCTCCTTCAATAGTAGCGGCATTGCCATATGGAACCCGCTGTATTTATACTAAATTATCAACAGGTGGCACTGTAGGACTAAAAGACAATATGCTGCAAATTGCAGTCGGTGGGTGGTATGACATTGCATATATCAGATGAGGTCAGATCTTAATGCATGTTTGACTGGCAAAACTATTCATGAGTTATATAGGAAACTGTTCGATTCATCTCTACCCCATTGAGGGCATTGGACTTTGTCGAAGGAACTGATGATCTACAATGTGCTAGATGTTGAGAACTATATTCTGTACTCTATATCTTCCTATTTTCTCTATCTTTTGTACTTGAGTTTGAACTGATTGTATCTATTATGGTATATATATCTATGTATGTCCCTTTGTCCTATCAATTTTTCATCCAGCCTCACTGTAAATTCAACTCTCTTTCCCCTTTTCCCAGATTCAGATTCAAGAATCAAGATTCAATTTAAATGTCACATGTACCAATCGTTCATTGCAATATACGCCAGAGTGCAATGAAACTCCTAGTTCACAAGAAGCTCAAAGTTCCATCTAAGAGTCATTAACTCTCAATATAAACTTTGTTTTTATTTCCACAGATGGTGCCAGACCTGATGAATGTATTCAGCATCTTCATTTGTCCTGAAATTTTTGCAATAAGACATTAACCGAATATTTTCAAACGGAGTTGACTGTACTCCCAACACTGCCATAGTTGGTAAAGATTTTGAGAAAGAATTGGTTGATAAGTCTAAATCTTGATAAACAAAGTAATGTACACTTTGAGGGAAGAGTAAGGTCCTTACCACGATGAAATCCCAGTAATTGGAAGCCTTTGGAAATAATTTTGAGTTGTGGTTATAGTCCTACAGCATGGAAACAGGCCTTTTGGCCCAACTTGCCCACACCGGCCAACATTTCTCATCTACACTAGTCCCACCTGCCTATATTCTGCATTCTGCCCTCTAAACCTTTCCTATCCATGTACCTATCTAAATGTTTCTTAAACGTTGCGATAGTACCTGCCTCAACTACCTCCTCTGTCAGCTCATTCCATATATCTACCACTTTTTGCGTGAAAAAGTTGCCCCATAGGTTCCTATTAAATGTTTCCCCCCTCATCTTAAACCTCTGTCCTCTGGTGCTTGATTCCCTACTCTGTGCAAGAGACTCTGTGCGTCTACCCTATCTATTCCTCTCATGATATAAGATCACCGCTCATCCTTCTGCACTGTAAAGAATACAGTCCTAGCCTGCTCAACCTCTCTCTATATCTCAGGCCCTTCAGTCCTGGTAACATCCTCGTAAATCTTCTCTGCACCCTTTCCAGCTTGACAACATATTTGCTTTAACACAATGCCTAAAACTGAACACAATACTTTAAATGCTGCCTCACCAATGTCTTAAACAACTGCAACATGACTTTCCAACTTCAATACTCAATGCTCTAACTGATGAAGGCTTAGGCTAATGTGCCAAAAGTCTTTTTAAATAACCTATCGACCTGAAATGCCACTATCAATGAACTATGTACCTGTACTCCTAGATCCCTCTGCTCTACAACACTCCCCAGAGCCCTACCATTCACGGTGTAGATTCTGCCCATGTTAGTGGGTAAGGGCTGTATTGTGTGGGTAAGGGTTGGTTTCAAGTGTGGAGGGGTTGTTTCGAGTGGGGAGGGGTGGTTTCGAGTGGGTAGGGTTGGTTTTGAGTGGGTAGGGGTGGTTACGAGTGGGTAGGGGTGGTTTCCAGTGGGTAAGAGTGGTTTCGAGTGGTAAAGGTTGGTTTCGAGTGGGTAGGGGTGGTTTCGAGTGGGTAAGGGTGGTTCTGAGTGGGTAGTGGTGGTTTCGAGTGGGTAGGGGTGGTTTCGAGTGGGTATGGGTGGTTTCGAGTGGGTAGGGGTGGTTTCGAGTGGGTAGGGGTGGTTTCGAGTGGGTAGGGGTGGTTTCGAGTGGGTAGGGGTGGTTACGAGTGGGTAGGGGTGGTTTCGAATGGGTAGGGGTGGTTCCGAGTGGGTAGGGGTGGTTCCGAGTGGGTAGGGGTGGTTCCGAGTGGGTAGGGGTGGTTCCGAGTGAGTAGGGGTGGTTCCGAGTGGGTAGGGGTGGTTCCGAGTGAGTAGGGGTGGTTTCGAGTGGGTAGGGGTGGTTTTTTGCTCCCAAATGGCAACACCTCACAATTCTGTTTTAAATTTCATCAGCCATTCCTCAACCCGCCTGCCCAACTGATCAAGATCCTGCTGTAATTTTTGACAACCAACCCGATTGATCTGATCGGCTAGATGCTCAGGCTTATTTGCTCTCATGGAAATCATTATCAGAAATAACCAGTCTTTTTTCCATATTATTCTAAGTAAATCGGGAGAAGGATCACCATAATAAGCACCGTTCTACCTATGAAACTGTTCTTTCCTTGCACCACAGAAATCATTGAATAAGACTCAATTCTCCAGTGCTGCCAAATCTCAGAGACCTGCTCTGCCTTTACAACCTCACATTACCCAAGCCTGGCATTTTTATAATAGTTTGTAAAACCCACAAATCACATTATCCCTGTAACAACATCACCATTACCACTTCTAAATATAGTACTGCATGCAAACTTTCCACGTGGCCTTAGGTACCTGATGAGATTTAATAAAAATCTAGACAAGAATTAATATCAAGATAACAAACATATGAATTTACATAATGTTCCCAAGTACCCACCATGGTGAAGTACATTTGATGTATAATTACAGTTGTAAGGCAGGATCTACGGCAGCTAGTTTATACACATCTCACTCCCACAAACAACAATGTGATAATCTGTTTATTAGGGAGAAACATTGGCCAAGACAGTAAGAAAAAAATCTCCTGATCTTTTTCAAAATAGTGCCACAGAATTTTTAGTCACCTGAGGAAGCAGTTGTGAACAGGTTTAATATAACATCCAAAAGATAACAGCTCTAACAATACTACACAAAAGTGTCAGTCTTGATTATCTTCTCAATTCACTGGAGTGCAATTTAAACTCATGAACTTCTGATTCAAGGGTAAGAGTTCTACTACTGAGTCAAGGTTGACAAATATAATCAGAATTACAATTCTGATAAGAAACTTGGACACCCATAGAATTTTATCTTCAAACACCAATAAAGGAAAATCAATAACTTGCCTGATATAAACATGAGCAACTGTTTTATTATCGATTATTAAAGATTTAATAGCAGCGCATTTGGAAAGCAGTGACAGGATCGGTCAAAGTCAGCTTGGATTTATGAAGGGGAAATCATGCTTGACTAATCTTCTGGAATTTTTTGAGGATGTAACACGTAGAATGGATAAGGGAGAGCCAGTAGATGTGGTATATCTGGACTTTCAAAAAGCCTTTGACAAGGTTCCACACAAGAGATTAATGTGCAAAATTAGAGCACATGGTATTAGGGGTAGGGTATTGACATGGATAGAGAACTGGTTGGCAGACTCGAAGCAAAGAGTAGGAATTAATGAGTCCTTTTCAGAATGGCAGGCAGTGACTAGTGGGGTGCTGCAAGGCTCAGTGCCGGGACCCCAGTTATTTACAATATATATTAACGATATAGACGAGGGAATTAAATATAACATCCCCAAGTTTGTGAATGACACAAAGCTGAGTGCCAGAGTGAGCTGCGAGGAGGATGCTATGAGTAGGTATGTTACAATACTTACCTTCAGCGGCGCTGCAATTCTGCCACTGGCCGTGTGCGCGATTTTGGCGCCTTTGAGGGGGGGGGGGGGGCGGGGTTAAAACGCAGGTTTCTCCTACCTTGTCCTGGATTATATTTTGTTGGAGTGCAAGCTTTTGCTGAAGAATTGTTCCGACGGCCGTTCTGTGTATTTCTTATTTTTTAAAGCGTCTGACAAGTTCAGCGCTGGAGTAATTTAAAAATCAGCTTCTAAAGCCGTCAACGCTGACAACGGGGACGGATTTCACATACGGGACAGGTAAAGGAAAGCCGTTTATTTTATGTATAAAAGTGCTCCTTAAGATGCCTTTAATTCACATTTTACGTTGCGAAACGGTGATTTCCCTCCCCATACGAACCGGCAGTATTTTTCCTGCCGATATGGGGTTTAAATTCATCGCAACCGCAACGTTCCAATTGATCGCGTTCCAGAAAAACCCACTCGCAAGATGATTTAAATGGCCATTAATTTTCAGGTATTAAACATTAAATTCCTTCCATTTGGCCTATAAATCCATGACAATGAGATTTAAAAATTATGTTATATTGTGAATTCTTGTGTGAATGTTATTTCTATTAATCTAGTCTTAAGAAATTGATTGATGTTTAGATCTAGTAATTGGATTTTGTAATTAGCTACAATTAGGTAACTAACTAATTATATGCTTTAATTTCAAGTCATCTAAGTAAGATTGTTTCATATTTGTTTCAGAATGCTTCAATCTACAATAACTGAAAAAAAAATTAAGTTCTCTTAATTTTTAAGAAAGTTATGGCCTTTTGACTGTCCTCGGTCACAGCTTTTGTGTTAAGTCAATGGAAAAGCAATAGCGAACAAGATGCTAATTTCCGAGTATGAAAATGGCCATAGCTTTTTTAATACTGAAGATATGAAAGTGAATTAGGTGTCAAGTTAAACTTCTTTTTATGCTTTATCTGATGGGATAAATTACAGACTTGATTTTTAAAATCTCAAAATGTTGTAACATTACTACTATGAGGCTGTCTTGGATAGGTTGGGTGAGTGGGCAGATACATGCCAAATGCAGTATAATGTGGATAAATGTGAGGTTATCCACTGGTGGCAAGAACAGGAAGGCAGATTATTAGCTGAAGGTGTCAGATTAAGAAAAGGAGAGGTGCAACGAGATCTGAATGTACATCAGTCATTGAAAGTAAGCATGCAGGTATAGCAAGCAGTGAAGAAAGCTTATGGCATGTTGGCCTTCACTGTGAAAGGATTTGAGTCTAAGAGCAAGGAGGTCATACTGCAGTTGTACAGGGCCCTGGTGATATCGCACTTGGAGCATTGTGTGCAGTTTTGGTCTCCTAATTTGAGAAAGGACATTCTTGCTATTGAGGAGTGCAGCGTAGGTTCGTTCACCAGGTTAATTCCCGGGATGGCGGGACTGATGTATGATGAAAGAATGGGTCGGTCGACTTGGCTTGTATTCACTGGAATTTAGAATGATGAAGTCCAGAACCAGGGGTCACAGTTTAAGAAGTGGTAGGCAATTTAGGACTGAGATGAGGAAAAACTTTTTCACCCAGAGAGTTGTGAATCTGTGGAATTCTCTGCCTCAGAAGACAGCGGAGGCCAATTAATTCACTGGATGTTTTCAAGAGAGAGTTAGATATAGCACTTAGGGCTAAAGGAATTAAAGGATATGGGGAAAAGGCAGGAAGGGGATACTGATTTTGCATGATCATCCATTGAATGACGGTGATGGCTCGAAGTGCCGAATGGCCTACTCCTGCACCTATTTTATATTTTTCTATGTTTATTGTGTGACACAAAATAAACAATTTTATACAAAACAGTAATGGCCAAATAGTGAGCAGCATCACAGATGTGCTACCAGTCAATCTAAAAGGGACTATGTGCACAGTTTTAGCAGTTATTTTTTCCCTGAGAAAGCGTAATCATTTTCATCTCTCCAATTATGCATGAAGAAAACAAAAAAAATTGCTTTCATTTGTAGTTTTATCCCACTCAAGATCCACAATAAAACTCCAATATACCATTAGAATTAAAATTGTACATTACAGAATAATTTGACTTGAGATGATGATTTTTGAGATTCAGAAGCTGCTTTACTATCTTTATCTGAAAGCCTTGGCCCCGCATAAAATTTGAAGAAGACACTATGTTCCAGGGGAATTCCTCAGATTCAGGGAAATAATGTATTTTGAGCATATACAGACTTTCTCTGCGCAGGGCAGCGTTGGCTGGATATGCGTATCACTGTTCCCTCTTTGCTTTATCAAATTAATCAAACTGAATCTTTAACATTAACTGTTAACATTAAATCTTGCAGCTCCCATTCAGTGACCTCACGGAAGAGTTTATGGTGGCGTGAACAAGAGAAGCTCTGCAGTACAGGGACTCCAGGGACCAGAAGGTGTCATTGGCTGGCATCGAGGTGAGATCAGGGAGGAAATGGAGGGCGCAGAAAGCAGTGGAGGTGACAGAGTCACGCCTAAGGCAAAAGGCATTGGTGGGAGTCATAGCAAATGGCAGAGCGGGTTTGGGATACAAAAACAAGGACGGGCCTCCTCTACACAGCCACTGGCTGGCAGCTGCACGTCGATCTGGGCAAACAGCTGACATTTCCACAGCACTTCACAGCAACATCAAGTCAAGTCAAGTCAAGTCAGTCACGCTGCGAGGACGCTCACTCTGCAAAGTCCTCAACCAGTATGGCATTACGGGGCTGGCAAAGAAGAGGGCCATTCAATCCGCAAGCGAAGCCGCAGAGAAAGCCACTAGGTGGCTTTGGATTAAGAGGGCTGATCCGTGGGCAGTTGCTGCTGGGACGCAAGTCGGGGCCTGATCAACCCCGGCTGGGTCGCCTGGGTGAGGGTGTCTGATGTTGTGAGACCCGAAACACCCAATGACCCCAGGTCACATCACTGAGGATGCGTCCCAGCGCATCTAGAAGATTAATCTTTCACACATTAATCTATAGTGCTGTGGTGAATTGAGTAAATTCTATTTGCATAAAACTGGAATTGAGAATCAGATGCTCGTAACAGTAATCATCCAAACCCAACAACCATTTAAATCAAATTAATAGGTAGTGGATTAACAGGACATTATGCAACTAGAGATACAAATAACAGAAATTACCTCAAGTTCATTGAAGGAAGAATTAGAAAGATCACCCCAGAAAGGGTTGAAATATCATGTTCAGAGATAACAAAGGCATGGATGAGGATTCAAGAGATGGAGATAAACAACATTAAGGAGGCGGTGGAAATAGGCATCCTAGAGATGGCAACTGTCAACATCCTTAAGATACAAAAGCCATTCAGACTTTTGCGCCCAGTGCACCATACAATCAAATCAAAGCTTATATTTTACATTAGCACCACCTTCCTGCACTTACCCTAAATCCCAAAAATTATTTCTTGCCTAAAAATGTACTGATCTCTACCTTGAACGAGTGAGACAGAGAATTTCAAAGTTTCACTATCTGAGTTACAAAATGCCCTCTCTATTCTGTCTTGAATGGGTGGTTAGTCATTAACTCTGAGATCACTCACAAACCTTGGTTCTAGACAATTAAAAGCCCCTGTCCCACTGTACGAGGTAATTCAACAGTTCTGCCGAGTTTTCCCCTGATCCGAACTCAGAGAATGTCCGTAGCGGGTCCGTAGGAGTTTGTGGATGTCTCGTAGCGGCTCGTAATGCTAACGGTAGGTACTCGGGACATCCGTTAAACTCGTGACGTTTTTTCATCCCTGCAAAAAATGTCCATGAGTAAGAAAATACTCGTGATGAAAAAAATTGTTACTTTTTACTCGTACGGGCCGCTACGAGACATCCACGAACTCCTACGAACCCGCTACTGACATTCTCCGAGTTCGAATCAGGGGAAAACTTGGGAGAACTCTTGAATTACCTCGTACAGTGGGACAGGGGCTTAAACTCTACATCTACCTGGTCAAGCCCCTTAAGAATTTTGAATATGTCAAGAAGTGATATTGCCTCACTCTTCTAAACTGTAGCAAATCTACTTAAATCTCGCCTTTATATAACAAATCCGCAATCCGAGGAATCAATCTGTTGATTCTCCACTGCACTCCCTCTAATGCAAGTGTATCGTATAAATAGGGAGATTAGAACTATACATGGTATCCCAAATACAATCTCACAAGGGCTCTACATAATTGAAGCAAGATACATTTAGTCTTGAACACAAACACTCTTGTAATAAAGGCCTACATACAGTGCCCTTCATAATGTTTGGGACAAAGACCCATCATTTATTTATTTGCCTCTGTACGCCACAATTTGAGATCTGTAATAGAAAAAAATACATGTGGGTAAAATGCACATTGTCAGATTTTATTAAAGGCTGTTTTTATACATTTTGGTTTCACCATGTAGAAATTACAGCTGTGTTTATACATAGTCCCCCCATTTCAGGGCACCATCATGTTTGGGACACACGACTTCACAGGCGTTTGTAATTGCTCAGGTGTGTTTAATTGCCTCCTTAATGCAGGTGTAAGAGAGCTCTCTGCACCTAGTCGTTCCTCCAGTCTTTCCATCACCTTTGGAAACTTTTATTGCTGTTTGTCAACATGTTTATCAAAAGTTGTGCCAATGAAAGTCAAAGAAGCCATTATGAGACCGAGAAACAAGAATAAAACTGTTGGAGACATTGCTAATTCTGGCCAAATTGGAGATGCCAGAACACTAAAATTGAGTAAAGGCTTCTGGGCTGCTAGGCTATTTGGTCAATTTAAATGTGCCTCTGCAGAAATGGGACAAGCTGCAGAATGGTGCCAGCGTGTCTAGAGCCCAGATAAGAGTTGCAGGGAAAGAATAGGACATCTGCAGATTCTGACAATTAGGTGTAAATTGCATGAAACGGATTGGGTGAATGCAAACCAGACATACACATTGTAAAGGTACACAAAATTGCTGGGGAAACTCAGCGGGTGCAGCAGCATCTATGGAGCGAAGGAAATAGGCGACGTTTCGGGCCGAAACCCTTCTTCAGACTGATGGGGGGTGGGGAAAGAAAGAAGGAAAAGGGGAGGAGGAGGAGCCCGAGGGCGGGCGGATGGGAGGGTGGGAGGAGACAGCTAGAGGGTTAAGGAAGGAGAGGAGACAGCACGGGCTAGCCAAATTGGGAGAATTCAATGTTAATGCCTTAATTTACACATTGTAAATTACACATTGTAAATATTGTTGCAAAGCTTAACTTTGCTATATGTTGATTGGGTTAAGTGTTGAGCCTTGTCTGGGTTTCTTGAATATCCAGGCACATGTTGCATAATTCATCTCTGTTAACTTGCATCTAGAAACTTAGTCAGATACATTGTATTAGTTACTGTATTATTGGGTTTGGGAAATGTCTATCATGTACTGTGTTAATCGATATCTGTTATTGGACTGTATAGAGACCACCCTCATGTGGTTCGGCCCCTCAAGGTTTGGGGACCTACAAAAGGCCGCTCCCACGAGGTCCTGTGTCGTTCTTCTGGGAGAACGCTTAGGACTACGTGACCTTCTGGAGTGTCTTTGCTTGCACGAGGCTAGGAGGGATTGGCCAGGCAGATACATGGATCGAACCCGCGGTGGTTAGGTATAGTAGTGGGGAACTGTTATTGTGTTTTTCCAAAATAAAGTTTAGATGCACAAGTGTTTCACTCAGTATTTTATTGAATGAAACTAGACGGGGGGAAGCTTAGAACGAGCTATTTCCAACATCAGCCAAACCTTAGGCTTACCAAAATCAACTGTTTGGAACATCACTAAAAAGAGAGCACTGGTGAGCTTTCAAATTGTAAAGGGACTGGCAGGCCAAGGAAGACCTCCACAGCTGATGACAGAAGAATTATTTCTACAATAAAGAAAAATTCCCAAACACCTGTCTGACAGATCAGAAACATTCTTCAGGAGCCAAGTGTGGATTTGTCAATGACCACTGTCTGCAGCAGACTTAATGAACAGAAATATAGAGGCTACACTGCAACATGCAAACCACCAGTTAGCCACAAAAATAGGGTGGCCAGGTTACAGTTTGCCAAGAAGTACTTAAAAGAGCAACCACAGTTCTGGAAAAAGGTCTTGTGGACAGATGAGACAAAGATTAACTTATATCAGAGTGATGGCAAGAGCAAAGTATAGAGGAGAGAAGGAACTGCCCAAGATCCAAACCATACCACTTCATCTGTGAAACACAGTGGTGGGGGTGTTATGGCCTGGGCATGTATGGCTGCTGAAGGTACTGGCTCACTTAACATCATTGATGATACAACTGCTGATGGTAGTAGCATAATGAATTCAGAAATGTATAAACACATCCTATCTGCTCAAGTTAAAACAAATGCCTCAAAACTCATTGGCCGGCGGTTCATTCTACAGCAAGATAATGACCCCAAATATACTGCTAAGGCAATAAAGGAGTTTTTAAAGCTAAAAAATGGTCAATTATTGAGTGGCCAAGTCAATCACCCGATCTGAACCCAATTGAGCATGCCTTTTATATGCTGAAGAGAAAACTGAAGGGGAATAGCCCCCCAAAAAGGCATGAGCTAAAGATGGCTGCAATACAGGCCTGGCAGAGCATCACCAGAGAGGACACCCAGCAACTGGTGATGTCCATGAATCGCAGACTTTAAGCAGTCATTGCATGTAAAGGATATGCAACAAATACTAAACTGGACTACTTTCATTCACATGACATTGCTATGTCCCAAACATTATGGTGCCCTGAAATGGGGGGGGGGGGGGACTCTGTATAAACACTGCTGTAATTTTTAAATGGTGAAACCAAAATGTATAAAAATGGCCTTTATAAAAATCTGACAATGTGCACTTTAACCACATGTGATTTTTTCTATTACAAATCTCAAATTGTGGAATACAGAGGCAAATAAATAAATGATGGGTCTTTGTCCCAAACATTAAGGAGGGCACTGTATTCTAGTGGTGTTTGTACCTGCATAATAACTGACCGTGATTTATGTAAAAGGTCACTCAGGTTCCTGTGATCATCAATACCTTTCAACCTTCACTACTTTAAATAACTCAACTCCATGCTTTCCATTTTTCTTTCAATGTAGCTGATCTCACTTTTTTTTCCATATCATATTCCAGCTGTCATGGCGTTTCCCATTAAACTATCCATATCCACCTGAAGCGTTTCTGAATCCTCCTCACAGATGATCAACAAACACTTGATCCCATCATCTGAATCATCCATTAGGGGTACAGCCTTAGACCCAATCCTTGTGACAACCAACTGGATACAGCCTCTCAACTTGAAAACAACTTGTTTTTTCCCCATTATTCAGTTCCCAATCCATAACACTATTTTACTCTCAACACCCAAATTGTGTTTAATAATCTATTGGATCTTTTGAAGGCATCTATAAATCGAAATACACCTCACCAAGACATTCAACATATAGTCTGTCAGTTGCAATCTCAAAATAACATTTATAAACATGATTCCCCTTTCACATTGACTTCTTCAACCCCTATTATTCTGTTCTGATTTTTTTGTAATTGCTCCCTTACAGACTAACCGGTTTACAATTTTTTTGAAACATGCATATTTACTGTAGATTGGTTATTTCCTACTAGCCAATTCTAGTGCTTGTTAGTAGTGGCTCCACCTGATATGCGTTTTATATTAACAAGAGCGTGCCTGCACCATTCAATATGAGTAGCTGCTAGGAACTGTAATGTCCTGCAGATCGATGCTGTAAGTAGATCTAATAAACATGTGTTGTATCTTGATATGTGTTTATGACTCCACTCATTACATGGTGTCAGAGAGTGAGTCTTACCTACTCTGTTCACATTTATCGGGTTTTGTTTTTTTTAATTAGTTTATGTGCCAGTTATCTCTATCATGGCAAATTCATCTCGCTGTCCTCGTCCTCTGATCTTTGACTCTGACATTGCTGAACGCTGGCATCTTTTCGAGCATGACTATACTCACTATGTTCGCATCGTTCATCGCAACGATCCCCCTGATGTGCGTGCTTCTGCATTGCTCAACATAGCGGGACCAGAGGCAATGAATCGTGCCAACAATTTTAGATTTGAGCCTGCCGTTTTGAATGCTAATGGACAGGACCTAGTGCCTGCAAAGGTTCAAAGGTTATTTATTGGTCACATACACCTAGGTGTAGTGAAATGCTTCTTGCCAATGCAGCACATAAAGAAAGAATACAGACATAACATTAATAAGAGATTTAAACATAAAGAACATCCCCCCACAATGGCTCCCACCATGAGGAAGGCACAAAGTCCAGTCCCCAACCCCAGTTCACCCATAGTCGAGCCAATTGAGGCCTCCACAGTTGCCTCTACGGAGGCCCGATGTTCCTGGCCGTTCTCGCCGGGTGATGGTGCTCCGGCGTCGGGAGAATCCTCACAGCGGCTTGGGACACCTGGAACGGCCGCTTCCGTACTGGAGGCCGCGGCTTCCAAAGCCAAAAAGGCCGCGCCGGTTGGAGCTCCACTACTGGTGATCTCGTCGCGAGATCCCAGGCTCCCGGTGTAAAGTTCGGCGCCGCCGCCCGGTGCTGGCCGCTCCTCAGACCCGCAGCTCCGCGATGTTGTTCCCGGCGGTCTTCAGCTCACCGGAGCTCCAGCGCGGCGACCCGGACAAGGCATCGCCCGCTCCACGATAGCGCTCCAGCGCTGTGCCGCTGCCGAAGCCGTGGTTCTGGGCGGTCCCCGACAGGAAACGCCGCTCCAGGCCGCTGGTAGGCCGCGAGGACGGGTCGAAACTGCAGCCCGGAGAAAAGCTGCCTCTCCGACCAGGTAGGGACCCTGAAAGGTAGTTTCCCCCTTCCCCCCCCCCCACCCCCCACATAAAAAAGTCTAGAACTCCAGAAACAAAAACACTTTAACTAACTAACTAAAAAAAAAAAAAAAGATGAAAAGACAGACAGCTGCTGGCTGGGCAGCCGCGCACAGGTCAGCGCCCCCGACGATTGATGATCCTGCCGTTTTGCTTGCAATGTTCAGACAATTGTGTGACCTGCCCTCGAACGACATTATTGAACGTACCGAGTTTTATGCTCGTATGCAACAGATTGATGAACCGATTGAACGTTTTATTAGCGGCTTGAAACACATGGCTACACACTGCCAGTTTCGTGATCTGTGCGATGAATTCATCCGTGACAAGCGTGTTGGAGATATGCTTGATAGCAAGTTAAGGAGTGAACTTCTTCGTAATACTGACCTAACCCGTAATCAAGCAGAGCACGCATGTCGGATTGCTGAGATAACCTCTTCCCACACTGAGTCTGTGCCCTCCGGTCACCGTTCGCAGTATAGTGTCAATCTTACAGACACCTCCTCTCGTAACACCCGTTCCCAGCCCTCCCCTGCCTGGCAGCGGAGAGGGCTTGTTGTTCAATGTCAAAATTGCAACTATTTTCATGCTACGGGTCGGCAGTTCTGTGTTGCTTATGGTAAAACTTGTGATTTCTGCAAGAAATTAAACCACTTTGCTAGATGCTGCCGTTCCCGTGAGACTCAGCCAGCTCCAAGGACAAGCCTGCACCTGTTATAACATGAACTTGCTGATAACGAATGCTTAGACCCTGGCTTACCATCCCCCGCTCCGCTCTCAGAAAGTGCAGTTACCAGCTCAGCCATCCACTCTCTCTTCCCTTCGTCGAACTCGACCCTGAGGTAACCATGTTTGTGAATAACAGGCCTTTGATCGCTAAGGTTGATACGGGGGGGGGGGGAGAATACAATGTTATCTTGTTATCAGAGTTTAAAAAAAATTGTGATGCTGAACGTATTAAAAAGGCCTCGGCCACGCTTTGGGCTTACGGGGGAGATGTTCTACACCCACTTGGGCAAACTAATTTAAAGTGCACCATAGACGAGTCAAGTCAAGTCACATTTATTTATATAGCACATTTAAAAAACAACTCTCGTTGGCCAAAGTGCTTTACATTTGTTATAAGAATAGTATAAACAAACAAACAAACTACATACATATATACATATAGCCCTCGCTCAGTTGACGTCAGGAAAGGCTTGGGAGTATAGATAAGATTTTAGTCTTGACTTAAAGGAGTCGATGGAGGGGGCAGTTCAGATGGGAAACGGGGATGCTGTTCCACAGTCTAGGAGCTGCAACCGCAAAGGCGCGGTCGCCCCTAAGCTTATGCCTAGACCGCGGGATATTCAGCAGCCCCAAGTCGGCCGATCTGAGGGACCTGGAGGTGGAGTGGTGGGTGAGAAGACTTTTAATGTAGGAGGGGGCAAGCCCATTGAGGGCTTTGTAGACATAGAGGAGGGTCTTGAAATGTATACGGAACCGCACAGGGAGCCAGTGGAGAGAGGCCAGGATCGGGGTGATGTGGTCCCTTTTTCGGGTGCCCATCAGGAATCTCGCTGCGGCGTTTTGGACCAGTTGCAGGCGGGACAGGGAGGATTGGCTGATGCCAGTGTAAAGAGAGTTGCAGTAATCTAGGCGGGAGGAGATAAATATGTGGATGATCTTTTCGAGGTCATCAAAGTGGAGGAATTGTTTTATTTTAGCTATCGTCCGAAGCTCAAAGAAGCTTTTGGTCTCCTAATCTGAGGAAAGACATTCTTGCCATAGAGGGAGTACAGAGAAGGTTCACCAGACTGATTCCTGGGATGTCAGGACTTTCATATGAAGAAAGACTGGATAGACTCGGTTTGTACTCGCTAGAATTTAGAAGATTGAGGGGGGATCTTATAGAAACGTACAAAATTCTTAAGGGGTTGGACAGGCTAGATGCAGGAAGATTGTTCCCGATGTTGGGGAAGTCCAGAACAAGGGGTCATAGTTTAAGGATAAAGGGGAAATCTTTTAGGACCGAGATGAGGAAAACGTTTTTCACACAGAGAGTGGTGAATCTCTGGAACTCTCTGCCGCAGAAGGTAGTTGAGGCCAGTTCATTGGCTATATTTAAGAGGGAGTTAGATATGGCCCTTGTGGCTAAAGGGATCAGGGGGTATGGAGAGAAGGCAGGTACAGGATACTGAGTTGGATGATCAGCCATGATCATATTGAATGGCGGTGCAGGCTCGAAGGGCCGAATGGCCTACTCCTGCACCTATTTTCTATGTTTCTAAGCTAGCTTTTACCACGGCATTGACTTGTCTGTCAAATTTCAGTGCTGAGTCAAATATCCCGCCGAGGTTTTTGATGTGAGGTTTGAGTAGTGGGGTAAGGCTTCCAAGACTGCCTGCTATCATTTTGATTGAGTCCGAGGGGCCGAGAAGGATGACCTCAGACTTACTCTCATTTAGTTGGAGGAAGTTCTGGGCCATCCAGCACTTTATATCCTCGAGGCAGCGGGTAAGGTTAAGTAGATTTGATTGTTTTTTGGGCTTCAGGGGGAGATAGAGTTGTGTATCGTCTGCGTAGCAATGGAAGGAAATGCCGTGCCTTTCAATGACTTGGCCTAGAGGGAGCATATACAGGGAGAAGAGAATGGGGCCTAGGATGGAACCTTGTGGAACCCCACAGCAGAGATTAGCTGGGGAGGAGAAAGAGTTGCCTATGTTAGTCGAGAAACTCCTACCTTTGAGGTAAGAGATGAACCATTTCAGGGCAGTGCCATCAATACCAACCCCATACGGTCAATTAGGATGGTGTGGTCGACAGTGTCAAATGCTGCGCAGAGGTCAAGAAGGAGCAACCCCATACCTTAAAGTTTTATATTGTCAAGGGGGATTCAGAGACTTTGCTCGGTATCAATGCATGCCACGATATAGGCCTGGTATACTTGGGCCGCGCAGTCCATCAACTCTTTCTCGTTGACGGGCCCACTCAACAAGTACTCTCTCAATACAAAGATCTGTTTAACGACGAGTTTGGCAAGTTGCCCCTCAAATACCACATTGTTGTTGAACCCAACGTTGCTCCTGTGGACCGAGCACCACATAGTGTTCCGCATGCCATGCGTGACAGAGTTCACAATGAACTCAAGCGGATGGTCTCCATAGGTGTTATTGCCGAAGTTACAATAGCCGCACAAGAGTTCCTATGTGTGTAAGCACAAATGGCAAAAAAAGTTAAAAAAAAAAAAAAAAATCTGACTGCGTTTCCACCATAGTGGTCGCAACAAAGAAAAACAAGGAGGAGATCCGTATCTGCATAAACCCCAGAGATCTTAACACTGCTATCAAACGCCCGCACTACCCTATGCGAACAGTAGAGGAAGTTGCTGCTCAAACAGGCAACGCATCAGCATTCTATGTTCTGGATGCCAAAAGCACATTTGGGCAGATTCCACTGGATTCAGACTCGTCCAATCCTACTGCGTTCGGCACCCCCTTTGGCCGATACAAATTTCTGAGAATGCCCTTTGGCATAAACTCCGCCAGCGAAGTTTTCCAGCGTACAATGGAACAATTGTTTTCTGAGTATCCATGCACCATCATTGTTGATGACAGTGTTGTCTACGGACGCGACCTGGCTGAACATGACGCCAATCTGAAGAAAGTACTAGACTGTGCCAAAGACATTCAGCTCAAACTCAATCCCCTGAAGTGCAAGTTTCGAGTCCTAGAAGTTACTTACGTCGGACATGTTTTCACAAGTGATGGTCTCAGACCAGACCCATCAAAGATTGCAGCTATCAACGAAATGCCGGTTCCTACTGACGTTGCGAGTCTACAAAGGTTCCTTGGAATGGTCAACTACCTGGGGAAATTTATTCCCAACCTCAGCGACATTTCTGCCCCTCTGCGAGAACTGTCACACAAGGACACTGCATGGTCCTGGTATCCGCAGCACCAAAGAGCTTTTGACACTCTCAAATTGCAGCTGGCTAGCGCACCTACTCTCGCCTACTTTGCTTTGGAATTACCAGTAAAGCTCACCTGCGATGCGTCCCAGTACGGACTTGCCGCTGCGTGCCTGCAGACCACTACAGATGGCGACTACAAGCCTGTTTCTTACGCCTCTCGCACACTAACTGACACTGAACAACGTTATGCCCAGATCGAAAAAGAATTGCTCGCAGTGGTTTTCGCCTGCACAATATTCAAGGACATTATTTTTGAGAAGTCTGTGGCTATAGAAACTGACCACCAGCCGCTGGTTACTATTTTTTACCATCCACGCTGCCCCAGCCCGCCTACAATGAATGATGATGCAGCTGCAGCGATTTGATTTCAACATTGTCTATAAGAAAGGCAAGGACATGCACATAGCTGACACGCTATCAAGAGCCCCACGCAAAACCAACGAACAACTCTCTGAACAGGACCAATTCTCAGTAATGAAGGTATCGTATGTTCCTACTGATTGTTTGAGCAGCCTAGCAGAACAAATGGCTGCTGTCAAGGCTTGACAATTGCTGTCTGCAGTCAACCAGCGTGGCTGGCCGGATAAACACAACACCCGCTCGCAATCCGCCCATACTTCCTGGTTCGTGACGAATTGGTGTTACAGGACGGGATTATAGTCAAGGGCCACAAGGCAGTTGCCCCAGCTGTCCTCCGGGACAAGTACTTCGCCGCCATCCACAGGGGCCACCCCAGTGTGAAGGCAACCCTACAACGGACACAAAGCATGTTTTACTGACCTGGTATGACCAAATACATACGCGAAAAAAACGAAGTTTGCGCCGTTTGCAAAAGCCTGACACCACATCAGCAGAAGCAGCCTTTACTGCCGCACCCAGTCTCTCCTCTCCCGTGGTCCACGTTAGCCACTGACATATTCGAATGGCATGGGAAACACTATCTGGTTCTTGTTGACTCTTACTCGGGTTGGTTCGACATCGACTTACTCCAAACCGTTACTTCTGAAGCGGTTATCGAGAAGTTGCAGCGCCACTTCTCCGTGCACGGCTCCCGTGCACATCTTGTCTGACAATGGCAGACAGTTCACCAGCCAGTCTTTCAAAAACTTTGCAAAACTAAGGGACTTCCGACATATTACCAGCAGCCTTGAGTTCCCGCAGTCCAACGGACTTGCCGAACTCGCTGTCCGAAGCGCAAAACAACTTATGGAGTGGTCTTACCTTGCAAAATCGGACGTATACCTGGACCTGCTCAACCTTAGGAACATTGCAAGGGATCCCATACTGGGTTCCCCAGCCCAACGACTGATGTCTCGCCAAACCCATGCTCCCCTGCCTGTGTCCCAGCAGCTTTTGCAGCCACAAGTTCGTTCCCCGCCTGCAGTCCAGAAACAACTACAATTCAAGCGTGATACTCAGAAACGTTGTTTTTGATAAATCCAGTAAGCCTCTTAAACCTCTCGGTCTGGTTCGTCTCCAGATCAACAAGGGCTATGGCCGTCTGGGTCACATCTAAGGCCCTGCCAAAGAACCGCGCTCTTATCTGGTTGAAGCGGACGGAGCCATTCAAGACGCAACTGTCAACATATCATTCCAGTGAAGGAACCGCGTCTTGCGACTCCATATCCAGATGTCTCGCGTTTTGTATCCCTTCCTACTGCCGGTCCTGCTGCTCCACTATCAGCGACCGTTTCTACCGCGGCCTCCCCGCGACGTTCGACGCCTAGCTCACCACCTCCCCGCCGGGTCCCCGGTCACTTCCCCCATTCCCGCCCTGGTATCTTCTCCAGTGAAAGGAGGTGAGACGGATTCGTACTGCACACGGGTTAGTAGGCCACCCATTAGATACGGTGATTTTGTGTAACTATACAAACTCCCCCATATGCGTTATTAACGTTCCGCCACCTATATCGCTTAGCCATGCTCCTAGGTAACGTTGCTTTCTTTTGTTTCTTCAAGGAAAGATATAGATTGGTTATTTCCTACTAGCCAATTGTAGAGCTTGTTAGTAGTGGCTCCGCCTAAAATGCGTTTTATATTAACAAGAGCTTGCCTGCACCATTCAGTATGAGTAGCTGCTAGGAACTGTAATGTCCTGCATATCGATGCTGTAAGTAGATCTAATAAACATGTGTTGTATCTTGATATGTGTTTGACTCCACTCATTACATTTACTATCTTGCAATAGAGCCATTATAAAAGATGATAGCTGGTGGAGTCACTTTCTCCATTGTCATTTCCTTCCCAAAATTGGGTGTAGATCCAAGGGAATTATCACCTTCAATCTATTTAATTTCTCCAATAATTTTATTTCAACTAATGCTAATTCCTTTCTGCTAATTTCACTGTTCTACCATCTCGTTCTCGCCACCTTCTGTGCTTTAAAAAACAAACTTTTCTCTCTTTCCTTGCTCTACTGGGTGCAAGTGTTAGCAATGTTGTTAGCTGTTTCTATTTCTATGTGCTGTACGACCTGTTGAGCATTTATGACATTTTTTCTTTTCATTTCAGATTTTCAGTAACCTGTACCAATAATTATCTTTTGCTTTGCTTTGAGCTCATCATTTGCTCTAAACCTATGATCTTAGATGATTTCTTCTTCTGTGAGGTCCGTCACCAATGTGCCACTGAGGTTGCAAATGGACCTTTTCCAAGAGAGATGTGATTGGTGTTTAAACGAGATTTTAGGACAGGTTGCAGGATTGTTTCACTATTTCCTGGATTTTTAGGTAATTTCTATTCATCCTCTGCAGCATTGGACATACAATCTACCAACTCATGTCAAGTGGAGTTTATTGTCATCTGTACAAGTATGGTGAGGTACAGGTACAATTAAAATTTAGACAGTGGATGTATGGGCACAATGAAAATTCAGAGGCAGTGGATATGAAGCAAACCTTGATGTTATCAGTTATTTGAGGAAGCAGATACTCAACACATTGCATGTAGACAAGCAATGGTAAGAGATAGTACAGAAAGGAAAGTTATTATGTTTAAGAAGGAACTGCAGATGCTAAAAAATCGAAGGTTCACAAAAATACTGGAGAAACTCAGCGGGTGCAGCAGCATCTAGGAGCAAAGGAAATAGGCAATGTTTCGGGCCGAAACCCTTCTTCAGACCATCAAGCTATTATGTTTGATGGTTAAATAAGAATAGGGTCAGCAAGTGTCTAGACAAATGTGGAGATGGGCATACTCAAACTGCAGAGAGATCAAGAGGGAGGAGGATGATCGCTTTGATCACAAAACGCTGGTTGTCATTAGTATGGCCAGATTTGTGACAGAATGAGTCCCATTAGGTCAATTTACTTGCAGTTTAAAGGAGATGTGCAGGGTATGTTTTTTTAGACAGAGGGTGGTGGGTGCCTGTAACACGCTGCCAGGGGTGGTGGTGGTGGAGGCAGATAGAATAGTGACGGTTGAAAGGCTTTTAGATAGGCACACGGATATGCAAGGAATGGAGGGATATGTAGGTAAAGTAGATTAGTTTCACCTGACATCATGTAGGTATGTTGCAAAGCCTACCTGAAGCGTCTTTGAAGATCTGCCGCTGCGTGTGTGCGCGATTTTGGCGCCGTTTAGAGGGGGCGGGTTTAAAACGCGATTTTCTCTAGGCTGTTCAAATCGAAGATGTTCAGCCTAGTTAATTATTAACGAAAAATCGCTGGAAGACCCCGTCGCAAAAGCTATTATTAGGTTTAAAGGCCTCGTATAATAGTTATAGTAGTTTAAAAATCAATCTTTAAACCCGCGACCGTCAGCAACCGCAGAGTCTCATAAAGCAAATAGCAGAAGTTAGGTTGTATATTTTTACATTAAAAAGGGCTTCTAAAGATCCCGTTATACAAAATTTAATATTGCGAGTAGCTCATTTTGGCCCCATTATATCGCGCAGTATTTTTCTGGGCATTTGGGGCACAAATCTACCGCAATGTGAACGTTCTAAACCAGCGCGTTCCACAGGAACCCACTGGAAAGCTGATTTAAATGGGCATTTATTTACAGCAATTAAACACTAAATTTCTTCCATTTGGTCTATAAATTAATGTAAATGAGATTTAAAAATCATGTTTTATTGTGAATTATTTGTGAATATTATTTGGACATTTAGGCTATTTAAAAATGTTAATAATTTATTAAGAAATGGATAGATGTTTAGATCTAGTAATTGAAGTCTGAAATTAGCTACAATTAGGTAACTAACTAATTATATGCTTTAATTTCAGGTCATCCAAGTAAGATTATTTTATATTTGTTTCAGAATGCTTCAATCTATGATAACTGAAAATTTCATTCAGTTCTCTTAATTTTTAAGAAAGTTATGGGCTTTTGACTGTTCACGATCACAACTTTTTTGTTATGTCCATAGAAAATCAATAGGGAACAAGATGCTCATTTCCGAGTATGAAAATGGCCATAACTTTTTAAATACTTGAGATATGAAAGTGAATTAGGTGTCAAATTAAACTTATTTTTATGCTTTATCTGATGGGATAAATTACAGACTTGATTTTTAAAATCTAAAAATGTTGTAACATTGCTACATCATGCCCAGTAGAGACATTCTGGGCGAAGAGTCTGCTCCTGTGCTGCAGTGTTCTGTGTAGTACTTTGTACCACTGCACTCTGGCAGAGCAATCAAATTACACTAAATCCTGGAAAAATATTCCTTCAATTATGTATCCAAATCCTTTCAAAAAACGTTACTGAATCTGCATCCCTACCCTCTTGGCTGCAGTCCACATGAGGGGAATCTTCCAGAGTTAAAATTCCTCACATCTGCTCCGGTTCTTTTGCCAATGACTAACGCTTTTTTTTGTTGTTTGTTTTTTTGCATCTTCCAGCCTTATTGTTGTTGAAAGGCTCATTCACAACCTGGCCGTGAAACCGCTGCCTTCGCTGTTGGGCTCATCAGCGGGAACGGACACTCGGCCATTGGCCGCACGCGCACATCTCGTGCACATGTACGTATACACGCACGCGCGCGCGCGCACATGTAAGTCCTTGCGCGCAAATGCGCGCTCCCCTGCAGTCCGCACCACGTGATCTCCGGCCTGGGCGCGCTCCAATTTGGCGGGTGGGATTTGATTAGTGCGCAGGCGT
The DNA here is from genome assembly GCF_010909765.2 of Amblyraja radiata. Taxonomy (NCBI): domain Eukaryota; kingdom Metazoa; phylum Chordata; class Chondrichthyes; order Rajiformes; family Rajidae; genus Amblyraja; species Amblyraja radiata. The sequence goes on from NC_045977.1 coordinate 22,647,357, forward strand.
GGGGAAGCGGGCCAGCCGTTGTTTCCGGTGGCGGGTCCCCGTATGTGAAGCGCCCTCACGCCCCCCCCCGCCTCCGTTCTCCGCCCCTCTCCTCGATCCCCGCCTGCACCAAGCTCCGGCCGCCCGTGGCGGAAATGGTGGATGGAGCGAGTGAGCCGCCGCACACTTTACAGCAGGACGCGACGAGAGCGTTAGCGGCCGGCCGCCGACTCCGGCTCCCCACAAGTTCCCCGGCGGCAGGACGCCGACTCTCTACATGGCGGCCCAGCAATTGCGCGGCACCGAGGTTTACTGCGACGCCAGCGGGGACTGCAACCATGTCTCTGTCAAGATCAAGAGCCGCAGCGGGAGTCAGCGGGAGCAGCAGGCGGCGGCGTCCGCTGCCTCTCCGCACCAAGGCCCCGGGCCCACAAAGTACAGCATTTCGTCTAGTTGCAGCTCGGGCGAGTCGGTGAGGCCGGCGGCCCGCTGCCCCCGCCGCCGCCGCAAGTTCCCGCAGCTCTTCGAGCGGGCGTCGGGCAAGTGGTGGGACCCCGCCTTCGACTCCCGCAAGCTGGAGGACGCATGTCTGGAGCGCTGCTTCCCGCAGACCCAGCGCCGCTTCAGGTACGCGCTACTCTACCTCATGGTGGCCGCCTTGCTCTGGGCCATCTACTTCGGCTGCGTCCTAGAGAAGGCAGCCCGAGGCCTGGCCGCCGCTTTCCTGGCGCCCACACTACTCTTCATGTTGTGTTGTGCCGGCTTGCTGGCGGTCACCTTCAGCGGCCTTTACACGCGCCACTATATCCGCATCTCACTGCTCTTCACACTACTAGTCTTCGCCCTGTCGCTCGCCACCCGCTTCCCAGGCGGGGGCTTGGGCTCGGGCGGTTGCGGCTGGAATGAGAACCGGACTCGGGCTCCCTGCTGGACTCACTTGTCGCCTGTGGGGAGTTTCTCCATCTCGGTGGAAATGTTGCTTCTGTTGTACACCGTCATGCCGCTGCCCCTCTACCTCTGTTTTCTCTTCGGCGTCTCCTATTCGCTGCTCTTCGAACTGTTAGGTTATCACCTGGGCAGCGCCGAGTGGCTACGGGTCCCGGGTTCCCAGCACCTGGTGCTCGAGGCCCTGGCTAAGTTCTTCCTACACGCTTGTGTGCATGCTGTGGGCATCCACCTGTTCACTATGTCGCAGGTACGCTCCCGCACCACCTTCCTCAAGGTGGGCCAGTCCATCATGCACGGCAAGGACCTGGAGGTGGAGAAAGCCCTGAAGGAGCGCATGATTCACTCGGTGATGCCCAGGATGGTGGCAGACGAATTGATGAAACAGGGGGACGACGAGAGCGATAACTCCTTCAAACGTTACTCAACATCCAGCCCGAAGAGCAAGAAGAAAAAGACCTCCATCCAAAGGGCACACCTCATCTTCAGGCCTTTCACAATGCAGCGCATGGAGCCCGTTAGCATACTCTTCGCCGATATTGTGGGTTTCACAAAGATGAGCGCCAATAAATCGGCTCACCTGCTTGTCGGCCTCCTCAACGACCTGTTCGGACGTTTTGACCGCCTCTGCGAAGGCACGGGATGCGAAAAGATTAGTACCCTGGGAGACTGCTATTATTGCGTGGCCGGGTGCCCCGAACCCCGCACTGACCATGCGTACTATTGCATTGAGATGGGGTTGGGGATGATCCAAGCCATCGAGCAATTCTGCCAAGAGAAAAGGGAGATGGTCAACATGAGGGTCGGAGTGCACACGGGAACCGTTCTCTGTGGCATTTTGGGAATGAAACGCTTCAAGTTTGACGTTTGGTCTAATGACGTGAATTTGGCCAACCTGATGGAACAGCTTGGGGTGGCTGGTAAGGTCCATCTTTCAGAGATTACAGCCAAGTACTTGGACGAACGTTATCTGAAAGAAGATGGAAAAGTGATGGAAAGGGTTGGCTCCCAAAGTGTGGTGGCAGATCAACTGAAAGGTAATTGCTTTATAATCTGTTCTGTATCATGATATACTGGATGGTGTGTTACTGTGCTCGGTCAAGTTGGTGAAATGGATTAGCCTACGTAGATTGTATCAAAGAGATAAAACTTCATGAGCTAAGAAATTATTTTTCCCTTTAGTTAGCTGTTCATCCATAACTCTTATAAGATTTGCCTTTTTTACCAACTACAATTTATTGGAAAGTTAATTACCAAACAATCTTTTGCAACAAAAAAACCCCCCACTTTTTTTTTGACCACATTCTACCCATATTTTCATAAATCGCTTGTAAATTCTGACAAAAGTCCAACACATAATACCCAGAGCCTTATCCAAAAGAGTAAGCCCATTAATGGGCAAAATTGCTTTAAAACTTGACTTTCTGACGTGCTTCATTTTGTAATGTAATTGTACCCTTTCATATGGGAATATTTAATTCTATTAGTACTTCACTTCTAAAAAGATGTGATTCCTTCCCCTCCCCCCCGACCCGTCGCAATATCAGTGTATTTTCTCTATTATGGTGAACTGAAGATTTAAAGTTGTTTTATATTAATAGTACATAGCAATCTTAAATTTCCTCGTGAATGGGAGCTCGGTGTTAACGCATGACACTGGTAGTGAAGGGAAAAAATTGCATCCTGCTCTGTCCCATCCCATCCTTGCATATTACATTGAGCAAGTTGTAAAGTTGATGTACAGGAAGCTGTCAGTGAATTTGAGATAGCTTAATAACTCAATATTTGTCTTTTGAATCTATCTTAAAATCAGCAGAGTAGGAGTAAAGCAAGTGAATCGTTTTTGTACCCAGGAAAGGATCACTAAAAACTTGGTCCCTTTTAGTGGGATTCTAGAAACATCAGTGAAAGCATAAATTTTATTCTTGGAAAGGATCAGAGTATTTGTGTAATCTACGTCATAGTTCATGGACTGGAACATATAATGTTTAGATCAGAGAAAATGGAAATTTCACTGTTGTAATTTTTACTTAATATGTGAGAAACAAATTTTGAAGGTAATGTAAACAAGCTTTTGATTATTTTAAAAGTGATTCATCCAGTTATTTGCCAGCCATTGTTGAAAATGTTAACTTTCCTCTCATCTGTCATGACATGTATGCAATACAGACCAAACAACTCGGTTAGCCCAAGATTCTTTCATGGAATTTTAATTCGTTATCTCGATGTCTAGAAGTTTGGAGTAAAAATAGATATTCCAGAATTATTTGTTCATTTGTCAAAAATCTAAATACTTGAGGTAAATATTTTTGCTAAGTTTTATAAAACAACGTTGTACAGAGTATCTCTTGCATGCTTTCCTCTAGTTAAAGCCAATCATGTAAACCTTGGAAATATGGAAGAACGGGTGCTAAGTAAACACTATCCTTTTTTTTTGAAGTTATGGCGAGCTTGATTTCTTTCCCCACGTGAATGTAACCAGTGGTTTGCCACAGGGATCCGTGCTCATTCTTTATGATTTGATGAGAATGTAGATGCATATTAAGTTTTCAGATGACACTAAAATTGTATAGTAGACAATCAAAGTTATCTAAGGTAACAACAGAATATGGATAAAGTGGGTTAAGGAATAGCAGAAGGAATTTAACTTGGATAAGTGTGAAGTGATGCATTTTGGAAAGTTAAAACAGGTCAGGACATGCACAGATAATTACAGGGCCCTGGGAAGTGAAAGTAATGTTGAATGAAGACCTTGGGAAACATGTATATTGTTCCCCTGATCTTTGGTATTGATTTATTATGGTCATGTGCACCAAGATAGTGAAACACTTTGTTTTGCATGCTAACCAAGCAAATCAAACCATACATGAGAATCAAACCTTGTGTGAGTACAACGGTTGGTGCAAAATAGAAAGGAAATGGAGTACAGTGCATTTAATGATGAAAGGGGTAAATTTGGTCAAAAAGGAAGCATATGCAAAGTTTAGTGAGTCCATGAATATAAAGAGAGCAGGAAAAAAACCTCAACCTTTGTATTAGAAGGGCCAAAAGGAGTCATGAATGTAATTGGTTTAAACGAATCACCAATTTTTTTAACGTACACTAAACACAAGGGGGTAACTAAGAAGGTGATATATAGAATGATCCAGCGGTCTAAGTCTTTAGCTCCCTGAAAGTGACAACACCAGTTGATAGAGTGAAAAATAAGGCATATAGTTAGCAATGTTACAAAATGTTGAGATTTTAAAAATCAAGCCTGCAATTTATCCCATCAGATAAAGCATAAAAAGAAGTTTAATTTGATACCTAATTCACCTTCATATCTTCAGTCTTAAAGCTATGTCCATTTTTATACTTGGAAATTAGCATATTGTTCCCAATTGCTTTTCCATTGACTTAACACAAAAGCCCATAACTTTCTTAAAAATTAAGAGAACTGAATGACATTTTCAGTTGATGTAGATTGAAGCATTCTGAAACAAATATGAAACATCTTACTTGGATGACCTGAAATGAAAGCATATAATTAGTTAGTTACCTAATTGTAGCTAATTACAAAATTGACCGTTGTGACGGAAATAGTAATAAACACCCAGACTGCCTTGAAAATTCAAAAATGTGATATTCTTAAGATCAGAACTTTAATATTATTGTATTATATGCTGTAAGTCCGTAACAGATAGGTAAATAAATTACAATTTCTAGCAATAGACCAAGTCTTTATGGAGAAGATCAGTTGCTAGCTGGTACATTGGCATATCATAATCAGTAGCACCATTATACTCCTCAGATTGTAACCAATAAACAACTCTGTACACCTTGTTTTTCCTCAACTTTTCAATTTTGGCATTGTAAACTACAAGTTTTTGATCTTCAAACCACGCATGACATGCCTTTCTGCCCTTCTTTCCCATTAAGATTGTCCTGTAGATCATCACATTTGGAGTAGTCTAAATTCGGATAATCTCTGCGAATGCTGTCTAAATCAGTCTCTTTTGCTGGGCATTTGGATTGACAATTTTGCATTTCTTCTTCGGAGACATCTGTTTAAAATGTGAAGGAAAAAACCCCACTGAACAGCATTAACAGAAACAAGTTATTATTTGCAGTTTTAGAAAGGTAGAAATGATAAAGTTAAACGCTAAAACAAATAGTAAATATCTAACAAAAAATTCATATTCATCAGTTTCATCAATTACTAGATCTAAATTCAATTACTAGATCTAAACATCTATCCATTTCTTAAGAAAAGGCAAACTTTTTTAAATAGCCTGTGTATCCAAATAACAAACTAATCCCATTGAATTGAATTGAATCCTTTATTTGTCATTCAGACCTTTCGGTCTGAACGAAATGCTGTTGCCTGCAGCCATACATGTAATAATAACAAAACACAATAAACACAAATTAACATCCACCACAGTGAGTTCACCAAACACCTCCTCACTGTGATGGAGGCAAAAGTCTTAGAGTTACTGTCTCTTCCCTCCTCTTCTCCCTCTGCGCCGAGGCGATACCCCACCGGGCGATGGCATCAGTCCCACGGTTCAAGCTCCGCGGCCCGGGGGGTGGTTGTAGCTGCCCGCAGCTGTTACAACGGGTGCTCCGGAAAACAGGCACCAGCCTGTGACCTGCGAGCTCCCGACATTGTCCTCCACTGGCCTGCGGCCGAGCCACGGATCCAGGTCGCCGCCGCCTCAGCCGCCGTAGCACCGTCTCCGCTCCGCACCGGGCCGCCCACAAGGCAGCGTCTCAGCCCCGCACCGGGCTGCTCACACGGGAGCGCCTTCCAGCTGGTAGCCTTGCCGGCCGCACAGGAGTGTCTCAGCTCCGCACCGTTCGCCCTCACCGGAGCGCCGAGTCGTGCCGCTACCCGGACGTCGCCACAGCTCGAAGACGGCCAGCCTCGCGTTGGTGAGTCCTGGCTGGCTCTACCTCCGGACCCTCGAGGTCGGTCGCAGGTTGGAGGCCGCCAGCTCCGCCATTAGGCCTCAGCGCAGACAGGGGAAGAGAAGGGGGATACGACAAAAAGTCGCATTCCCCCGAAGGGAGAGACAGAAAGCTCTGTTTCACCCTCCCCCCACACACATAACACCACCTAATAACCAAAAAATGTACTAAACTAGACAAAAAAAACCAACATAAAAAGTAAAAACAACAGAATTCACAATATAACATGATTTTTAAATTTCACTGTCATGAACATATGGCAAATGCTTAATTCCCATAAATTAATCTAGAAACATCCACTCTCAATATAAACAAAATTATTATTTTTTGTACAATACATGTGACTAAAACTGTTGTGGATATTTAGTACAAAAATATTGATTATGGATAGACAATTACACAAAATATAGAAGATTTAGATGCTCTTATGACATGATTGTACAAAAAAAAAAGAGAATTTTAATCATCTTGCGAGTGGGTTTTTCTGGAATACGATCGATTGGAACGTTGCCGTGAATTTTAACCCCATATCAGCAGGCAAGACATGGCCAAATCGTTTGGGGACTAATAATATTTTTGCATTGTAAAATTAGACTAAAGCCAACCCAAGTCGCAAGATTATATGTGAAATAAACGTCTTACCCATTGTTTTGTCCTGATATTATGATCCGTCACGTTGAAGGCATTGAGGGCGTTCGAAGTTGCCTTTTACTTTAATCCAACTATTAAATTGTCCAGCGATTTTTATATTAAAAAAAAACGGGAATGGAAGTACGAACGATTTTTCTTCATCGACTAGTAGCCCAAGGAAATCCCTCTCCGACAAGCGATACAAAAAACCTGCATTTTAATCGCCCCCCCCCCCCTCAAACGGTGTAGGATGCTGAGGAGGTTTACCAGAATGTTGCCTGGATTAGAGGGTAATTACTATAAGAAGATATTGGACAAACTGGATTGATCTCTCTGATTCATTGGTGGTTGAGGGGAGACCTGGTTTAAAAAAGATAATAAAATTGAGGTATAGATAGTCAGCACCTTTTTCCTAGATAGATAAAGATAGATAGATAAATACTTTATTAATCCCCTTATTCAGGGGAAATTCATATTCATCAGTTTCATCAATTACTAGATCTAAATTCAATTACTAGATCTAAACATTTTTCCTAGATAGATAAAGATAGATTTCTTAGGGTGGAAATGTCATGGACTAGAGGCGACAAATGCTCTAGGAGCAAAATTTAAAGGTGATGTGCAGGGCAACTATTTTTTACACAGTGGTGGGTCACTAGAACACACTGATAGGGTTGGTCGTGGAGGCAGATATGATAGTGGCATTAAAGAGGCACATGGATATGGAGGAATATGAATCGCATGCAGGAAGCGGACATTAGGTTAATTTTGTGCCATGTTTGGTGCAGACATCGTGAGCAGAGGGACTTGTTCCTGTGCACACTATTCTAGGTATCATCAATGTGATTGGAACATATTGGTGATATTCGCACCTACGAACTTGAAGCTCTCGACTATCTCACTGCAGCACCATTGCAGACAGTGATGTGTGCACCACACGGCTTCCTGAATGAAGTAGATTACTGAATCAGTCTGAAGAAGGGTTTCGGCACAAAACGTTGCCTATTTTCTTCGCTCCATAGATGCTGCCTCGCCTGCTGAGTTTCTCCAGCACTTTTGTCTACCTTAGATGACTATCTCCTATGTTTTGCTGATCTTGAGGGAGAGTTGTTATCTTGACACCTTGTTATTAAGCCCTATACCTCCTTCCTGTACTTAGTCTTGTTATTTGAGTTTGGCCCACTACAGTGATGTCACCTGCAAGTTTGTAAATTAAGTTAAAGCATAATTTGGATATGCCATCCTGAGTGGATAGAGGGTATAAGGCGCCGAGAATACATCCTTGGAGGATGTTTTGATGCCTATTAATTTTACCTGTCTCTTATCTGTTTTCCAAAACTAAAAGTAGTGCTTGGTTTTAAGAGGGAGGAGATTTAAAGGGAATCTGAAAAGTAAATATTTTAGTTTTCTCGAATAAGCTACTAGGGGGGGTGGTGGAACAGTAACAACATTTAGAGGCATCTGGATAGACAATTGAATGAATAGGCCATAGAGGGATATGGAATTGTGGAATATGATATACATGGTTTGTATAGACATGGTGACAGATGGCACAATGGGCTAAGTGTTCGGCTGGCAACCGGAAGGTAGCTGGTTCGAATCCCGCTTGGAGTGCATACTGTCGTTGTGTCCTTGGGCAAGACACTTCACCCACCTTTGCCTGTGTGTGTCCTTCGGCAAGACACTTCACCCACCTTTGCCTGTCTGTATGGAAGTAATTGTGTGAAGCACTTTGGGGTCAATGCAAGTTGACTAAAAATGTGCTATATAAATAAAGACATTATTATTATGGTGAGTTGAATAGGCTATTCCTATGTTGTACAATCCTAGTAAAATACTGAATTGTCATTCTAAGCAGTGCTACAAATTGAAAATTAATTTCCACCACTCCATGGAAACCAAATCTAGTCAATCTAGTAGACTGCACCTACACTCCTTTTAATAAAGATCATTCTAATGTTGTTGCACATAATGAATCTTAACACAATTAAGATGTGTAGGAAGGAACTGCAGATGCTGATGTCAAAGATAGACACAGAATGCTGGAGTAACTCAGTGAATCACAGCATCTCTTGACCCGCTGAGTTACTCCAGCATTTTATCTACAATTGTTAATGTTGGATAACCTTCAATTGTGAACTCCAGTTTTGGTGTTTCAATAAATGTCTTTCTCATTGTCACTTGTCCAGATAAAATGTCTGTTTCCGTAACTGAATTTTGAATTTAACTTTATGTAAATGAAACCCAATATTTCTTCCAAATCAGCACATGAAAGCTAGTGTACATAGCACATTGGTTTGTTGCTGTAGACACTCATTTTTGATTTTGATTTTGCGGGGGGTGGGGATGTGGTGGGAAACAAAGTTAGATGCTGGAAAACCGAAGTTTAAAAAAAACTGCTGTTAAACCAAGCAACTATGGCAAGAAGAGAAACAATCAGGTTGAACATATTTCATCAGGTGAATGTGTTAACGTAATCACTGGGCCATTTGCAATATTGTAATTTCCATTGTACCTATTTGGATTAGTATTTTTTGACACTTTGTTCAGAAAATAATGAAAAAGAGCAGGAATTAGCTGTCTGCCACGTGTATCTTCTCCATTCATTAATAATGTGGCTGAACTGCTTTTTGTTTCAACTTTCCTGCCTGTTTCCCTTAATTCTTGATTAATTTTTATTGTCTAGATGACCTTCTCACCTTAAATAATCAATGCTAACGTTTACAACTGTTTGGAGTAGAGCATTGCAAAGATTCAGCATCTTTGTCTCCATCTTAAATGTGCAAATCCTATTCATAATGACCTCATGGGTGGAAACAAAGTTCGTATGTACCCTGTTAATTCCATTCCGAATTTAATTAAAAGATTATGTGATAGGAGTAGAATTAGGCCATTCGGCCCATCAGGTCTACTCCATCATTCAATCATGGCTGATCTATCTCTTCTAACCCCATTCTCCGGCCTTCTCCCCATAACCTATGATACATATGGTACTAATTAAGAATCTATCTATCTCTGCTTATCCACGGACTTTGGCGCCACAACCTTCTGTGGCATAGAATTCCACAGATTCACCACCCTCTGACTAAAGAAATCTCTCCTCCTAAAAGAATGTCCTTTAATTCTGAGGCTATGACCTATAGTCCTAGACTCTCCCACTAGTGGAAACATCCACTCTATCCAAACCTTTCACTATTCTGTATGTTTCAATGAGGTCCCTCCTCATTCTTCTGAACTCAGAGAGTATAGGCCCAGTGCTGTGAAACTCTCATCATATGTTAACCTACTCATTCTTGTATACCTCCTCTGGACCCAGCACATCCTTCCTCAGATATGGTGCCCAAAATTGCTCACAGTATTCATAATGAGGCCTGACCAGCGCCTTATCGAGCCTCAGCATACAAACCCTCTCGAAATAAATGCAAGCATTGCGTTTGCTTTCTTTACCACCGATTCGACTTGCAGGTTAACTTCATGGGAATCCTGCACCAGCATTCCCAAGTCCCTTTGCACCTCCAATTTCTGAATTCTCTCCCCATGTAGAAAATAATCTATGCCTTTATTCCTACTACTAAAATGCTTGACTCCACACTTTGCTGCAATATTTTCCATCTACCACTTATCTGCCCACTCTCCCAACCTACCCAAGTCCTTCTGCACAGTCCCTGCGTTCTCTACACAACATTCCCCTCCGCCTATTTTCGTATCATCCGCAAACTTGGCCACGAAGCCTTCATCCAATATGCTTCCACAAAATAAACCAACAATCTTTTAAGCCCCAATGAATTTAAAAAAAAAATAGCCAACTTGGTGCCTTTGTTCAAAGACGATCACACCATTTCATGAACCTGCCTAGTGAACCTTTTCCTGACCATCTTCAATCCCAAAATATTGCTAAAATAGTAAATGGCAGATAAACAGCTAAATTTTTATTCCCCAAGTCTGGACTTTTATTTGCTACATAAACATTTTTCTTTTAGGCTTTTTGAACTGGATGATGAAATTGAAGAAAAATGTTAGAACAATAACTTAAATAGCATCGGAGCTATTATGATATTTAGATTATATTTGTAATTATTATGCCAGGTGAATCTGTCATTTAGTGCTTGAAGTACCTAAATTTCATATGCTTCAAGGATTCATTTAGAACAGCTTTAGGAAACCAAGATAAATAGTCACCTATCCATCTTTTGCTTGTCAGTATTCAACTTAGTCATACCAATTGTACTCTATTCTTATCTCTTGCCTTTAATTGCTAAGTCATATTTGAGAATTGAAATATTACCTTTGAACAAAAACTTCCCTGTCAGTAACTGAAAAAATGTTTATCTTTCCCAAATACATCCCTGAGCAATACTTCTAAAATATCATAAAGGGTTATTAACTCTAACTATAGTAGACCTGTACTATGTTCAAAATGACTGCTGTTTTGATTGTATGTGCCTATTACCCTTCATAATGTAAAACGCATAGCTTCTTTCCCGTTCCTGGTGTTCCAAAATGCACAAATAATTACTTTGTGAAGTGCATTCGGAAATTAATGTATAGAGAATAGTGGCCAGGTTATATACAGCACAATCCCACTGGCAACAAGTGGCATGTCCAGTTGTTTTTTCTTAAGGCCAAGGTTGTTTGACAGTTCAAATAACTCAATGAAAAAAACAGCACCTCAATGTGGCATTCACTTGGTATTGCAATAAACTTGGAACCTACATTCTAACTGTCAAAAGTAATAATCTAGATTAAATTGAAAAGATGTAATTTGTTTGAATAATGTTATCCTCGGGGCTGATAAGTTACTGTATGGTAGTAGGTTTAACATACGAATCAGGCGACACTGTATCCTAGGTTTGTTTTATTAAATTGCTGAAGCAGTATATTATCCATTATCCCATCAGCTGTTCTGTGAAGCTCAGGCATCGGGTGCGATAATGTCATGTCCCTCTATGTGACACCAGCTTTATCAATGTGACTGAATCCGAACTATGCCCTTACTTCAGAGGAATTTGGGTATGGACAATTAATTAAAATATGGTCTTTGCCAGAACTATTCATTATAAACAACTTTAAAAATTGTAAAAACAATGCATATATGATGAAGCAAGATTACATTTTGTCTCTTAAATGACTTGCCAAAATTGCTATTCCACTTTACACTGTCTGGAAGGAAAAACAAATCTCTCAACTCTCTGTAAAGAATCATGTTTCAGATTCTTCTTCGTATTGGTCATGGAATCTTCATAGAATCTTTTTGTGATTTAAAAAAAATAATATGAACCAGCTGCTTCTACAAAAGATGAATGAAGTGAAAGGAGCCATTGAGCTGAATGACTTTAGTTTAGTTTATTGTCACATGTACCGAGGTACAATGAAAGCTTTTGTTGCATGCTAACCTATTGGCGGAAAGACAATAGAAACATAGATAATAGGCGTAGGAGTAGGCCATTCGGCCCTTTGAGCCGGCACCGCCATTCAAAATTATCAGGGCTGCTCATCCAGAATCAGTACCCTGTTCCTGCTTATTCCCCATATCCCTTGATTCCGTTAGCCCTAAGAGCTAAATCCAACACTCTTGAAAACATCTAGTGAATTGGCCTCCACTGCCTTCTGTGGCAGAGAATTCCACACATTCACAACTCTCTGGGTGAAAAGGTTTTTCCTCATCTCAGTCTTAAATGGCCTACCCCTTTTTCTTAAACTGTGACATCTGGTTCTGGACTCTCCCAACATGGGGAAATTTTTTCCTGCATCTAGCCTGTCCAATCCCTTAAGAATTTTATGTTTCTTTAAGATACCATCTCATCCTTCTAAATTCCAGTAAATATAGACCCAGTCGATCCATTATTTAATCATATGTCTGTCCCGCCATCCTGGGTATTAACCTGGTGAACATGGTTACAATTGACTTGCTAGAGTATTGGCTTTAGGATTTATTTGCAAACATTCTCCCTGTGCTCTCATTCCTGTGTAACTGGTATGGTCAACTCCAGAATTGTTCTTATAAATGCTGGGTAAGATAATACAAGTTAACCTATTGTTTTAGAAAATATCTAAAATTTTGCATTAAGGCATTGCAGTTGTCCAAGTTGGTCTTTTGAAATGTTATCAGTTGAAAGTAGAGGCCATCACAAAGATGACAATGAGATGGATGCATATTGAGCTGCTTGTATGTTAACTTTTGTAAGTGTAACTCTGATGTGAAAAGAGCCTGATGATGTGTTACCTGGAAATCATAATCATACTTTATCAGCTACATATGTTTTGCAAAATACGAGGAATTTGATTTGTCATACAGTCATATCAATAAAAAGCAACAAAACACAATAAATACATTTTAACATAAACACCCACCTCAGTGACTCCACATTCCTCACTGTGATAGAAGATGAAAAACAAAAATTTCAATCTCTTCCCTTCTTTGGCCTCGGGGGCCTCGAGCCTTCCGTTGACGGGACGATCTTGGCTCCCGTAGCCGGCGGTCGGACCTTCCGCATCGGGGGGGATCTCAGCTCCCCGCGCTGGGCGATTGGGCCCCGGGTCGGGGCTGGTCTAGCCTCCTGCGACTTTGGAGCTTCCCGAGACTGCGAGCTCCTCGATGTTGAATTCCGCAGGCCGCAGTTGGAGCCTCGATCCCAGGCAAGGGATCACAGGCTCCGATGATAAGTTCACGCCCCGAGGTCAGTCTCGAGCAAGGCCTCCAGCTCCAGAGATACGATCCGGAAATCAATCACTTCTCCGACAAGGTAAGAGATTGAAAAAATTGAAATTAATAAAAAGATATCTTTTTGATTACGTGGTAAATTAGCTAATTTCCTCAGTTCTTTATTGAAAGTTACTATTCAATTTGCAGCCCTCATCCTTTGAGGCAATGCATCACAACAGATCATAGCAATTCACCACAACACAGATGCTCTCATCTCCCCTCTGATATTTCTGATGATCTTTAAACAGTTTTTGTAGACCAAAAGGTGCCCTTTGCACCTTTAATCAACATGGGTGTGACCTGGCCAGAAAACAAAATAATTCCATTCCTTCTTTCTAGAGATGCTGCCTGTCCCACTGAGTTACTCCAGCATTTTGTGTCTATCTTCAAAAAAATAAAGACGTTTAATGTTTTAATAGGTGCCAGTACATTGCACTGGTGCATACTGTCACAAAAAGCACTGTCTTTAAATATGATGCTAATATGACATAACAGAACTTATTCCAAAATAAACATATCAAAGCCATTGTGTGTATTTGAGGTTGACAAAAAATGCTGGAGAAACTCAGAAGCGGGTGAGGCAGCATCTATGGAGAGAAGGAATTGGCGACGTTTCGGGTCAAGACCCTACTTCAGACTTGAGTCTCTCTTTAAGCCTTAAGATTGAATAGCGACTTTCTCAAACCTCAACATCTATATGTTTTCATTCTTGTTGCCTTTCAAATTAGATTGATTATGAATAGGCAGCCATCAAATAATGATAGACAAAGATATTTGTATCTGAAGTGGATGAACAGTGTTAACTATCTTTTCCGTTGACATGAGAATCTGAGGTGATTTTATCAAAAGTGTAGGTAGAAGGCTGCGGGTTGTGGGGAAGATCAAAACAAATATAAGACGGTCACCAAGAAATCCAATGGGGAATTCGGAAGAAACTTGATTAGGAGAGAATGTACCACTTGCTACTTTGGGGAGTGAGTAATTAATTATAATTAATATGGATATATTTGAAGGAAGGAAGTCGAGAGAGTGAAAGAAGTACAAAGATCAGCATGGACTAGTTGGGCTGAATGGTATATTCCTGTGTCTCTTATCTTATGTTATCTTGTTATAAAATATAATGTCCTTTCCATTTAAAGATGTTTTTTCTGCAACCAAATATGAAAATGAAGTGCTAATTTAGGAATATTTTGCTCACTAACTTGTGTTAATGTCTCCTTAAATGGATCCATATGCTTTGGTTTTTCAGTCCAGATATGATGCAAGGTTCTAACATTTAACTCAATGCTTCTACCCACTGTTTATGCAGTGAATTTTGTTAATGGTCCCAAGGAACCTTCTAATAACGTGCTTGTGACATTTTTGTCAGGCCCAATAAATGCACTGCTACAAACCAGCTGGTTCCTCTCTGAGCTGATGAGATTGCACAAAACAATTTTGACATGTAACAGTTATGTCCTTTTGGTTACTTTAGTATTTATTTGTGTTATTACAAAAGTTTCAATTGTGCAGAGTTGACAGTTGAAAGTGTTAATAATCTATTTAGTGTGGGCAGGATTTTTTGGGGAAATCCCCATTCTCCAGAATTAGACTATATTTGGGAAACGTGCAATTAAAATACTGAGCCCCTATGACTTGATCGATTACATGAATTCAATTAAGGATTTGAACGCTGTCTGCATTCTGGGCCCACACCAGGGTGGTTGATTCAAAACACCACTTCATTTGAGGAAAATACAATATTTGTCAACCTTAGCAGCCATTTTATAGGTAGATAGCAGTTTACTAAATGAATCCTCCCTGCCTGGTTGTACATTCCTCATTTGGTGTACCATGCTGTCATTGTGCTGCTGAAACTCTTATTAGCCAAGCACACTTTTGGTCTATCCCTTTATACTTTTGGGTCTTTCATCCTTTTAAGTATTTCGACGCT
Source organism: Amblyraja radiata (assembly GCF_010909765.2). NCBI lineage: Eukaryota > Metazoa > Chordata > Chondrichthyes > Rajiformes > Rajidae > Amblyraja > Amblyraja radiata. Next base: position 22,662,497 of record NC_045977.1, read on the forward strand.
TCCACATCTTATCATCGCTGTTCTTCATTATAAGTATTTTCAAGCAGATATCTTCAGTTTTCCATTGCAAAAAATAACTAAGCTTGCTCTTGATTTTGCCTGAGGAAAATAACATAAGTAGGCTATGAGGCCTTTGGAGATTGTTCTGCAATACAGAAAGATCATGGCTGATGTGACATTTGGCCTCCTACCATTCTCTTTGTGAAGTCCCCTTGTCCAAAAATCTATCCAGCCCTTGAATGACAACATCCACAGTATTTCAATAGTCCAAAGATTCATAAAATTGGGATGCATTACTCATTTTCGTTGACTTAAGTGACTAATTTCTTATCCTGAGACTGTCTCCAAGTTTAGTCAAATTCCCGTCCCTCCCAGCGCTTCACCTCAAATCTGGAGAAGTTTGTTGATTCATCACAGAATGCTGCTTAGTTTCTTCCATGTTCCAGAGACTATAGATCTGCTTGTTCAATGTATAGAGGAAAGTGTTATCCCTGGAATCTAGAATTGACTTTCACTACAATGTCTTTTAAGGGAACTATTGGCTTTGACTTAATAATAAATGATTATTGTCACATATTTGAGATACTGTGGGGGGTGTTTTGCATACTATCCAGGCAATTTATACCTTAAAAGGAAAATAGAGTGCGGAGTATACTGTAACTGCTGCAGAGAAAGCGCAGATAAAACATGCAAAGATTGGGGAATAATAGGACCAAATAGTACTGATGTGGTATTCAAAACCCCTGTGTAGTTGCAGCAAGGTTTTGTCCCTTTGTTCCATGCTGTGTATATGAGATGAAATGTTGCAACCCTGCCTTCACTTTATCAGCCTTCCATCCAATATAAGCAAGTTCGATATTTCAACTGCGCATGCCCAGGTCATAGGTCACTTGAGATAAACATTCTCGGCAGCTGAGCTGCTGAGTGTATACAGATCTGCATTTCATCTGTAGTCAGGATCGAACCCGGGTCTCCAGCGCGGCTAGCGCTGTTGAATTGCTACTGGAGTTAGCAACACTTTCTCCCTTCTCCACTGGTCCATGCAGAAATCTCAGCAGTGACAATCTAATGTTGCCAGACTGCATGTGACAACAACGTGCGTGAGAGGGCCAATTTCTCGGCATTAATATCGGAGTTTGGGCGGAGGTGATGACGTGCCAGATGGTGGGGACTATTCCCAGGAAGAGAAAGGCCTTTGGGTACAAACCAGAATCAAGATATTATAAAGCATCAAATGCCCTGGAGTGCAGATGTTGATGATGTTACTGTGAAATGCGCCAATTGGTGGTGGTTAATTTTGTGTGCTGATGTGGACGTAGTGGGGACCATCTGGACAATTCCAAGCCCCGGGTTCGACACTGCCCCGGGTCACTGTTTGTGTGGGGTTTGCACGTTCTCCCCGTGCAATATAACGTTGGTTTCCTCCACATTCCAAAGATGTGCGGGTTCAAACGGGTGATCGGCGTGGACGTGGTGGGCCGAAGGGCCTGTTTCCGTGCTGTGTCCCTAAACCAAATAAATCTAACTAGGTAAAGAGAAGTCATCGGAGGACGCAGGGAGGGCGGACACGGGAACAGGTGGGATTGAAGGGAGGAAAGAAAGTTGTCTGGGACAATTCTCTCCCTCTCCCTCTCCATCTCCCTCTCTCTCCCTCTCTCTACCTCTCTCTCCCTCTCTCTCTCCCTCTCTCTCCCTCTCTCTCCCACTCTCTCTCCCTCTCCCTTTCCCTCCCTCTCCCTCTCTCTCCCTCTCTCTCTCTCCGTCTCCCTCCCTCTCCCTCCCTCTCCCTCCCTCTCCCTCCCTCTCTCCCTCACCCTCTCCCTCCCTCTCTCCCTCTCTCTCTCCCCCTCTCTCTCTCCCTCCTTCTCTCCCTCTCCCTCCCTCTCCCTCCTTCTCTCCCTCTCTCTCTCCCTCTCCCTCTCTCTCTCCCGCTCCTCCTCTACCTCTCTCTCTCCATCCTTCTCTCCCTCTCTCTCTCCCTCTCCATCCTTCTCTCCCTCTCTCTCTCCCTCTCCCTCTCTCCCTCTCCCTCTCCCTCTCCCTCTCCTCTCCTCTCCCTCTCCCTCTCCTCTCCCTCTCCCTCTCCCTCTCCCTCTCCCTCTCCCTCTCCCTCTCCCTCTCCCTCTCCCTCTCCCTCTCCCTCTCCCTCTCCCTCTCCCCTCCACTCCCTCTCCCTCGCTCCTCCTCAGCTCCCTCTCTCCCTCTCGCCAGCTCTCCCTCTCTCCCTCTCTCCCTTCATCCCTCTCTCCCTCTCTCCTCTCTCCGTCTCTCCCCTCTCCTCTCCCTCTCTCCCCTCTCCTCTCCCTCTCTCACCTCTCTCCCGCTCTCCCCTCTCCCTCTCTCCCTCTCACTCTCCATCTCCCGCTTCTCTCTCTCTCCCTCCCACCCATCTTCTCTCTCCCCCTCCCCCCCTCCCTCCCTCTCTCCCCCTCTTTCCCCCTCTCTCCCTCCCTCTCCCTCCCTCCCCTCCCTCTTCCTCCCTCTCCTCTCTCTCTCTCTCGCCTCCCTCTCCTCCCTCTCCCCCCCCCCCCCCCCCCCCCCCCCCTCTGAAAATGACCAAAATGTGTGCAGGCAGATACTTGGTGCCCAGCTGCGGTGCTTGGGTTAAGGACAATTGTATACTATAGTTCCTGACATTAATAGACTCATTGTGATCAAAACATGGTCCTCTCAGTATTTTAATGTATTTCACTTTTGAAGACAGCTGAATGTTGCTGGACAGTTCTTTGTCAATAGCTTTGTAAACACATGCAGTATGGTATTGGTCTGACGTTCGATACTGAGCCGCAGGCTGATGATTATGGCAGTACAGGTGCACAACCTTTTATCCGGAGTTCCGGAAACCGAAAAACTCCGAAAACTGGCCATTTTTTCCAGGATGTCGTCTGCACACCAAAGCTCGCGTTTGGCGCCAAACTTGACCCGAAACGACCCACGGTCAACCCAGGTCTGTACTACCGTAGCGGCTGCCTCCTCCCCGGAGACCGGGGAGACACTTAAACATCTGTAAATCATTGCTTAAATGTTAGTCAGTTAGTTTGGAGGGCTTTTATGTGAAGGGGGAAACTTTAATTCTTAGTCCCCTACCTGGTCGGAGAGGCGGGGAGCGGTCAATGCCTTACCGGGTCGCCGTGCAGTAAGCTCCGGAGCGCTGTGGCCGCCGACTCCCAGCTGGGGCTGCGGGCGTCCGGCCGCGGGCGGCGCCGGTTGTAGCTCCGACCCCGGCATCTCTACCCCTGGCTGCGCGGCGCTCCAAATCCAGTGCGGCCCGCGGCCGGACGCCCGCAGCCCCAGCACCGCTGTGGCCGCCGACATGTTGTGTGTCGGCGGCCACAGCGCTCCGGAGCTTACCGCACGGCGACCTGGTAAGGCATTGCCCGCTCCCCGCTGGTATCCCAGCGCTGCGACGCCGCCGACTCCCAACATCGCGGCGCTGAGGCTGCGGGCGTCCGGCCGCGGGCCGCGCTGGATTTGGAGCGCCGCGCAGACAGGGGTAGAGTTGCCGGGGTCGGAGCTACAACCGTGGCCGGACGCCCGCAGCCCCCAGCTCCGCGATGTTGGGAGTCGGCGGCCACAGCACTCCGGAGCTTACTGCACGGCGACCCGGTAAGGCATTGCCCGCTCCCCGCCTCTCCGACCAGGTAGGGGATTAAGAATTAAAGTTTCCCCCTTCACCCCCCCCAACACATAAAATCCCTCCAAACTAACTGACTAACATTTATGCAATGATTCCCCGGTCTCCGGGGAGGAGGCAGCCGCTCCAGACTTTTCAAGCACCTGTACTTAGAATACCTGTACTTAGAATACAGAACATAACATTATGTGGCAATTCACATTGATTTAGTTAAAACCACTTTCAGAGGGTTAATTTGCATTGTTCATGTTTCTTTTAAAATGACCAATGTAACATCAGCAGTATTTGGAATATTACAGTACTGGAATATATACAGTATATTTTGTAAAGCAATTGCCATTTATACCTCAATTGCTCTCCACCCTAGTTTAATGCAAAATCAATAACCCCACTCTCACCATCGACGGCACCACTGTCTCCCCATCTCCCCAGGCCCGCAACCTTGGCGTGATCTTTGATTCCACCCTCTCCCTTGAGCCTCACATCCGCCATGTCATTAAAACCTCCTTCTTTCATCTCCGCAACATCGCCAAACTCAGACCCTCTCTCACACCTCCTGCTGCTGAAAGACTCATCCATGCCTTCATCTCCTCCTGACTGGACTACTGCAACTCACTTCTCCTTGGCATCAGCTCCACCTACATCAACTGACTCCAACTGGTCCAGAACGCAGCCGCCCGACTCATCACCCACACCAAATCCTGGCATCACATCACTCCAGTCCTCAAACAACTTCACTGGCTTCCCATCTCCCACCGGATCAACTACAACATCCTGATCCTCACCTACAAAGCCCTCCACCATCTGGCCCTCCCATATCTCATTGACCTCCTCTCCCCCTACCAACCCTCACGGTCCCTCAGATCCACATCAGCCGGTCTCCTCTCCATCCACAAGTCCAACCTCTGCAGTTTTGGGGACAGAGCCTTCTCCAGGGCAGCTCCCAGGCTCTGGAACTCCCTCCCCCAACTGATCCGCAATTCCGTGTCCCTCACCATCTTCCAGTCCCGCCTCAAGACCCATCTCTTCACCTCTGCCTATCCTTAGCCCCACGTCCCCCTCCCTTTTCATCTGTGCATTAATTGTCTCATATTGTGTTTTGTATTGAATTCTGTCTTTACTTTGTGTACTAGTCATGTCTCTACTATTTATTTCATTCCCCTTACATGTTTTTCCTCTACCTGCAAAATTTTTGTAAGGTGTCCTTGAGACTCTTGAAAGGTGCCCATAAATAAAATGTATTATTATTATTATTATTATTATTATTAATGCTGATTAATGTTGCCACAATTTGGAAGGAATGGGTATACAGACAACCTGCCATTCCACACCAACATCATCACCAGTACGCCAAGGTTTGTTTTGATTGTTAAGCATGCTCAAAAGGATTTTCAATGTCAACCCAATTGAACTTCCCTATTTAGAAATAGTTGTGGTCATGGTCTTCAAAATGCAATTTACTTTTCCATACTTCGACACAACTGGTCATAAAGTGCCAGCCAGTTCATAGTTTGAACTTGAATAAAAATGTTGAGATTGCTTACTTTTCTCAACGGTTATGGCAAAAGACTGTGGGAATCTTAATATCTCATGAGTCATTAGCACCAGTGAGCTTCTTTATTAGACTATATTTGGGAAGCAAATCATTTATGTAATTTTCTTGACTCAGTGAATCACTCCCTTTTTCTGTCATGCTCTGAGTTATTTTGTTGAACAGGATTGTACTTGTGAAGAATTGACAACTTCAAGTTTTCAATTGAATGGATGTAACCCTGCATTTTTATTTCTACTGTCTTGCACTATGACCAGACGCTAAACTGCATTTCGTTGTACCTGTACTCGTATTTGTGCAATGACAATAAAGTTGAATTGAATTGAATTGAATTGAATTTGTTTCAGTTGTGGAGAGCTGCGGAATTTTTCATAGCGAGTTACTGATTATTGCAGTGTTTTCTTTGTGATCGTGTTTATGGCGATCACTCAAGTTCAATTTTGAAAGGATTTCAGAGGTACCATGTGTGATTGGTCAGACCTTTCTTTTCCTGCTATTAAGACCACATGAAATTTCAGCAGAGCTGTGCCCATAAAGGCTGCTCCAGCGGCGGCGCAGCGCTGGAGTCACCGCGGAGCGGGCGATGCCTACCTTGGTCGCCGTTTGGAGCTCCGAAGCGTTGAGCCGTTGCTCCAACATCGTGGAGCTCTGGTGCGGAGAGCTTCCAACGCGGGCGGCGCTGACCGTCATCGTGGAGTCCTGGGGCGCCTTGCAGAGGGTCTCCAGCAGCAGTCTCCACCCAGCGCGGCCTGCGGACTTTGGAAGCCGCCGACTCCGGTAGGAGGGGGCCGACTCTGGTGTCCACGCCGCTGAGGACGTCCCGCAGCCCCGACGTCGGACTTACAACACCCCGGCGAGCGGTCCTGAACATCGGGCCGCCCGTAGCGGCAACTGCGGAGGGCACGGGGAGGTCCTGACCACGGGGAACAGTGGAGGAAGAGACTGACTTTGGTGCCTTCCCACACAGTGGGAAACTTTGATTCTGCTGTGTGGGGATGTTTTATGTCAAACCCTATAGTGTGTTGTGTCCCTTTTTTTATTGTATGGCTGTATGGGAATTTCATTTCACTGTGCCATCTGGCACATGTGATGAATAAATCTATCTTGTATCTTGTAAGATGGTGCAAGTGTCTGGAGCGATCGCAGATCGGCGTTGACTCGGTGAGCTGAAAGGCTTGTTTCCGTGCTGTATCCCTAAACTAAACCATATTCCAGGAATTATTGGCATTCTGTCTCTCTCCCCGTCAAAAGTACACTGCTGTCATATTAGCTGGTACATCTGGTTGATGCATCAGAAATTTGTATTCCAGTGTTCTAGAAAAGGGGAGTGAAGCTAGAGGCCATAGATTTAGGGTGAGAGGGAATTTTTACAGATATCTGTGGGGATTATTGTATGGAATGAGCTGTTAGAGATGGTGATAGTGCCAGCTACGGTTACAATGTTTAAGTCCAAATGTCTCTTAAACTTAGTGATCGTATCTGACTCCACTTCCTCCCCGGCAAATTTCAGATATTAGCCACCTCAAAATAAACTTTTCCCTCAAATCCCCTTTAAAATTCCCACCTATGCCTACTGCCGTGGGAAAAAATCTTTCTAACCTATCTATGTTTCTGATTTTAAATATCTCTATCAGGTCACCCCCAGCCTCCTTCACTCCAGGAAAAACAAAACACAACATCTAATCTCACTCCATAGTCCTTCAATGAAGGCAATGATCTGGTGAACCACTTCTGCACCACATTATTCCTATATTGTGGCAATCATACTCCAAATTGAAGGGTGACCAGTGTCTTGTAAATTTGCAAGTTATTGTTGCCAACCCCATTTTATTTCAATAAGTCTTCTCTCTTTCTTAGACCATCAGCACATTCTATTTGATCTTTTGTTGAAACAACACTTTAAACCAGTAATTTGTCCAATAAACCACCTTTGTTTTTCCTCCAAATAAGCATATTTTAAATAAGGAGACCAAAACTGCAAGCAATATTCTGGTTGGACCAAGATTTTTCTCTAATATTGAACTATAAAATTTGAATAGAAACACAGTCTTGTTTTGTTGTTTCTTACCATGCATTCTGTTTGCTGTTGCCATTTTAAATTTTTAATATTTTAAAGATCAACTTTGAATCTTTTTTTATCGAATAAGTTGGGGTGGAGGCATATAGTGGCATATTAATCATGAGAACGGGGAGTGGTGTTTGCACTAAAGCCAGAGACTGGTATCAAGTATACACCATCCTAATGTGATGATTGGGTGGGGTGGAAGGCCATCTCCTGTCTATCTCCTCGCAGTGGTGCTCTGTGTTGGAATTCCAACTTGTTTTGACAATGCAGTGGTCAAATCTCCTTTACTGAATTTTAACTGACGCCGAAATCCATGTAGATTGTGTAGATAACCAGTGAGCAAGAGTTCTTAATGCACAGTGAATAAACTCATATGAAAGATGGTTAAAATTCTGAGTAGGAGTCCTTAAAATCCTGGTATTTTACCATGAATGAAATCCATTGTTATAGATCAATGTTCCTTTGTCTGACAATGGAGGAGGCACAGGACAGAAAGGTCGGTGTGGGAATGGGAGGGGGAGTTAAAGTGTTGAGCAACCGGGAGATCAGGTAGATTAAGGCGGGCTGGTCGGAGGTGTTCAGCGAAACGATCACTGAGCGTGCGCTTAGTCTCGCCGATATACAGGAGTCCACACCTGGAACAGCGGATACAGTAGATGAGGTTGGAGGAGGTGCAAGTGAACCTCTACCTAACCTGACAAAAGACCTGCTTTCTCTCTCTCTCCGTCCCCTCCCCATTTCCAGTTCTCCTACCACTCTTACCGTCCCCGACTACATTTTATCTCTGTATTGCCCACTCCCCTGACATCAGTCTGAAGGGTCTCGACCCGAAACGTCACCCATTCCCTCTCCAGAGATGCTGCCTGTCCCGCTGAGTTACTGCAGCATTTTGTGTCTATCTACCAGCATCTGCAGTTCTTTCCTACACAATGTGCCTTTGTTTTCACTTGCAATGCCTTTACAGTAAATTCTCGTAAATTCTTTAATTATTGTAAATTCTCGGTTTGTAGTTTTTCTGCATTTCTCTAGTTTTCCATCTGTATTTAAGATGAGTTACATTGACATAGTTATGGCGTTTCCATTTAAATGCGGACGATGATTTGTATTTGCATATCCTATGGCGTTCAGTTAAACACATTTCAACAGTAAATGAGATTGAAATATAATCTGTAAAGATGGTGAGCTAAATGGTGTTGGGCTTGACATAATTGACACATTCTACATGGCAGCATCTGTGGAGAGAGAAACTTGACATTTTGCATACAGGACTGCAGAACATCTGGATGAAGAATCCTGGGAATGAAATATTTTAACACACTCACTTTTCACCAAAGTTGCCTAACTTGATTGTTTCCAGCTTTACCTTTTATTCCAGATTTCTAGCATTGTTTTTAATTTAATTTTTGCATTCGAGATTAGATTAAATAGGCTTATTAAATGAACACCCGAGCTATATCATTGGTATTTCAGAGTTGGTTAGTTCAAACTCTTGGCCATGGGGAAAAATACACTAACATTCTGCAGATCGGTTTAGTTTATTGTCAGGTGAACCGAGGTACAGTGTAAAGCTTTTGTTGCGTGCTATCCAGTCAGCAGAAAGACAATATATGATTACAATTGAGCCATTTACAGTGTATAGATATATGATAAAGGAATAACATTTAATGCAAGGTAAAGCCAGCAAAGTCCGATTAAGGATAGTCCAAGGATCAACAAGGAGGTAGATAATAATTTAGCACTGCACTCTGGATGATTCAGTTGCCTGATAACAGTTGGGAAGAAGCTGTCCTTGAATCTGGAGGTGTGTGCTTTCACATTTCTATACCTTTTGCCTGATGGGAGAAGGGAGAAGAGGGTGCCAGGGTGCAATTCATCCTTGATTATGCTGCTGGCCTTGCCGAGGCAGCATGAGGTATAAATCGAGTCAATAGAAGGAAGGTTTGTTTGTGTGATGGTCTGGGCTGCGTCCACAATTCGCTGCAATTTCTTACGGTCTTGAATGGAGCTATTCCCAAACCAAGCTATAATGCATCCTGATAAAATGTTTTTCTATGGTGCATTTGTAGAAGTTGCCGAGAGTTGTAGGGGCCATGCCAAACTTCCTAATTCTTCTAAGGAAGTAGAGGTGTTGGCCGTTGCTTCAATGCGGGTGGTCCCAGAGAAGTTGTTGGTGACATTGACTCCTAGGAATTTTAAGTTTTCAACCATCTCTACTGCAGCACCATCAATGCAAACTGGGGTATGTGTACCGCTTTGTTTTCTGAAGTCGATCACTACCTTCTTTGTCATACTGACATTGAGAGAAAGGTTGGTGTCTTGACACCAGGATATGAGGTTCTCTATCTCCTTCGTCTCATTATTTGATATCCAGCCAACAATGGTGGTGTCATCTGCGAATTTGAAAAGGGAATTAGATTTGTACATGGCTGCACAGTCGTGGGTGTACAATGAAGAAAGAAGGAGGCTGAGAACACGTACTTGCGGAGCCTCCCTGTTGAGGTTTATCATAATGATGATTTGTCCCCTAGCCTCACTGATTGGGGTCTGTTGGTCAGGAAGTCGAGTATCCAGTTGCTGAGATGAGTGCTGACACCAAGTCTCGCAAGTTTGGTAATAAGCTTGGATGGTATAATGGTATTGAAGGCAGAGCTGTTGTCTATGAATAGGAGTCGTACGTAGGTGTCTCTCTTATACTATCCAGGACAAAGCAACCTGCTTAATTAATATATCATTCACTACCTAGTGAACACGGTGTATTCTTTCTTCAAAATGTAAAATACATTTTTTACAAAATGCGCAAATACATTAGCTGCGTTGCATTAAGCAACTGACTTCCATCGTTCTTAGAAACATAAAATCATAGAAACATAGAAAATAGGTGCAGGAGTAGGCCATTCGGCCCTTCGAGCCTGCACCGCCATTCTTGATTATTTTATATTCATTTTGTTTTAAGCAGTTTATTCCCCACCCCTGAAATCTTAGTTTTGTAGTGCAGATATGCTCTAGGTTAGATTCCTCACTTTGTTACCGCTTGATCTGACTAATTATACATTTCTTAATGCAGTGTTTTGAGCAGCTCTCATCTACTTTCTCCACAGGATTGCAGACTTTCCTCATTTCTGGAAGAAAGTTGGCCCATTCTGTGTGTACCTGCACCCAACCGCTGGTACCTTGCCTTGCCATGGGAGACTCCAGTTCCTTTGCAGTTCCCAATCAACTCCAAGATATCACAAGTGAAGTTGCTGCTGAAGGGATGCCACCTAGCAGCATGGTGGGCAAAGCTAAGGTGAGTGATCAAGAACTTCAGCCAATGCCAAACCATTGAAACATTGGAACTGGTTAAAGGGAGGGAATAAAGAAAAGGCGTTCCATTATCGGTATTATTTTAGAAAATTATCTTGACTGGAAATGTGAATTTAGTAACAAATTTATTTGGTAGAAAGTGCTGCATTAAGAGCGTGAAATACATATCAAGGGTGATGATGTTTGCAGTTCCACTGTTGAAGTAGGACTGTTTAAGCTATTAATCTTAACTCCATACATTTTTAATTTAGTCGCTCCTTTAATTCTAAATCCACTGTCAATATTTTTGTTACACAATGTGAAGTAACTGAACGTGGGTATCTTGTTCTGTACCTTGGTGACATCTCTTCCCTGTATCTTGGATCGCACTCTCTCCAATCTGAATGTATGTTCCTCAATTCAATCCCTTAAATCTATACCATGCGTGTCTTAGTTTTTTGATTGTTCTGCAAAGTTCTCAACTCTGTCTGTCATGTTTCACTCTTCATTACCTCCAAATACCTCAAACAATCTTCTCTCGCGCATCACCCGTTCTTTTCCTTTAGTGTTTTTAGTTTAAAAGATACAGCATGGAAGCGGGCCCATCAGATGTTACTATACAGTAAGTAGAGACATTTTGTTCATTAGTGCAACATGAATGCAAGTTTGACTTTTTATAAGAATCCATTAGGTAAAGCTTCCTGTCCAGTGAACAGAAGCTTGTGAAATAGAATCAGGAAAACCTGGCAGAGTGAATACATTCCACAGTGAACAAGTTAAACGCTGTCTGCCTGTATCGTGTCTGCACATTCTCCCTGTGATCGTGTGGGTTTCCTGCAGGTGCTCCAGTTTCCTTCCATATCCCGAAGACCAAATGGGTTAATTGGCCTCTGTAAATTGCCCATAGTGAATAGGGAGTGTTTGCAAATGTGGAATGACATAGAACTTGTATAAACAGCCAACGATGGTCGGCGTGAACTTGGTGGGTCGAAGGGTCTGTTTCCATACAGTAACTTTCAATCATCAATTAGGTGGAGGATTTTTCTTATTTTGTACTTCATGAGATGTCAAGCCCCCTTGCTGTAAAATGTCCAAATCCATACTTTTCTGAATCCCATGGGGAGTCTTGTTTCCACAGAAATGTTATGCTGTCTAAATCTGCGAAAGGATTAGAGGATACCAAGTCAAGAGTAAAGGGTGTTTAATTGTCTTATGTTTCAGCAATGGAACAATGAACAGCCCACAAACGCAATAACGTAAATATATAATTGTCAATAATCTAATCGATTAATACTAGGTACCATGATAGTGTAAAACTAAATTCGGCAGTGCAACCAATGAGACAATAAATTGAAGTTCATAGTTGATGGATATTTTTAAGGTGGAGATGGATAGATTACTACGGGTGTCAGGGGTTAAGGCCAGAAGGCAGGAGAATGGGGTTTAGAGGAAAAGATAGTTCAGCCATGACTGAATGGCGGAGTACACGTGATTAGCCGATCATCAGTTCCCCACTCATACTTCTAAGTTCCAGTGTATACAAGCCCAGTCGCTCCATTCTCTCAACATATGACAGTCCTGCCATCCTGGGAATTAACCTTGTGAACCTACGCTGCACTCCATCAATAGCAAGAATGTCCTTCCTCAAATTTGGAAACCAAAACTGCACACAATACTACAGGTGTGGTCTCATTAGGGTCCTGTACAACTGCAGAAGGACCTCTTTGCTCCTATACTCAACTCCTCTTGTTATTAGCTTTCTTCACTGCCTGCTGTACCTGCATTGTTACTTTTAACATTAGCAAAGTAGGTGCAAGTGAACCTCTGCCTCACCTGAAAAGATGGTCAGGGTCCTTGGACGGATTCGAGGAGGGAGGTATAGGGACAGGTTTTGCCTCTCCTGCGGTTGCGGCAGAAAGTACCTGGGGAGGGGGTGGTTTGGGTGGGAAGGGACGAGTTGACCAGGGAGTTGCGGAGGGAACAGTCTTTGCGGAAAGAGGAAGGGGGGGGGGAGATGTGGGTGGGATCCCATAGGAGGTGGCGAAAATGTCAGAGGATCATGTGTTGTATGCGACAGCTGATGGGGTGGAAGGTGGGGACAAGGGGGACTGTCCTTGTTACGAATGGGGGGGGGGGGGGGGGGGAGGTTTCCCTTCTTCCATTATAGCTGAGGCTCTCTCTAGGGTCTCCTCGATATCCCGCAGCTCTGTTCTTGCTGCCCCTCCCCCCATCCTGTCCTGCTGAGTTACTCCAGTATTTTGTGTCTATCTTCTATTCTTGAACCTGGTGGTCAGACTTTTCAGGCTCCTGTGCCACTTTTGTGATGGGAGTTGCAAAATGAGAGTGTGGCTAGGGTAGTGTGGGTCTTTGATATTGGCTACTTTTTTGAGGCACCTCCTATAGTTGCATTTGGTGTGGAGGACAGTATCTGTGTCGCACATTAGAAGAGATTTGACAAATTTGGATTATTTTCTCTAGAACGTCGGAGGCTGATAGAAGTGTATAAAATTGAGAGGTAATGATAGGTTAGACATTTAGTACTGTTTTTTCCCCAGGGTGGAAATATCAAAGATCTGCCAGAGGAGGTAGTTCAGGGAGGTACAATAACAGCATTAAAAATACACTTGGACAGGTACATGGAACAGAAAGGTTTGGAAGGATATGGGCCAAACATGGGCAAATGAGACTAGCTTAGATTGGGCAAGTTTGCTGGCATGGACAAGTTGGGCAGAAGGGCCAATTTCTGTGCTGAATGACTCTATCTAGAGAAGGGGTTCCCAAACTTTTTTGTCCCGTTTACCCCAGGCAACTTTAATAGCCCATAACAATGGTATTTCACTTATTTATGAACAACTAATGATGAACAGATACCAGTATACCAGAACCAAACACAGTCAGTCAATGAGAAACAACATGTACAAATTCAGAATCAACAAATTTACCCCCTGGGTGGGCGAAATTTACCTCCTGGGTGTAAATTTACCCCAGGTTGGGAACCCTTGATTTCAAGGGCATAGTTTTAAGGTCATATAGGGATAATTTACATGTGTGCAGGACAGTGGCAGGTACCTGGAATGTGCTGATGGAAGCAGGTACAAAAGTGGCATTTAAGGTTTTAGATGGGCACATGGATATGACTGGAGAGATATGGATCATGTGCAGGCAGAAGAGATTAATTTAAAGACATTTTCAGACCAGACATAGGCTGACGGGTCTGATCCTTTGCTGTTCTGTTCTATGTTCCAAAGGGAGCATAGGATTTGCATTCATATTGGCTAACTACCAGTAATTCTCAACCAGCTGTATTTTGATTTTAATTCCAGTTTTGCATTTTGCAAGAAACTGGGAGTACAGCAAAATATTAGGTATTTAAAAACTGTCGACAAGCATTCAGACATTATTCCAAAACCCGGTTTGTTCAAGTTTTTCCTCCCACACAAAATAACATTTTGAGCAAGGTTAAGTGGCTGTTTTGCTGAATTGTCCCTATTTGCGATGTGATCAGCCATCAAGGGCCGTGATTCATGCTGATCCACACAGATTTTCTTGAGTAACAGCATTTAATTTATTGTGGTACAATTTCAGTGTTTTAAATTAGACACTCAACTTTTTGAACAACTTTAGTGTTGGTTTGTTATAAAACAAACACAATTCATAGATAAAAGAAAATAATTAGTATAACATGTAACATTTCGCATGGTTCTCACCGGATTGAACTATCAAACTGATTTATTTTGTTTAAAACCCTGTAAAGTGAAGCTATCCTGGTGAGAAGCAGCAAGCGCAATCTATCAAGAATTGATTTAGCATAAATGCACTTTTGAATTTGAAATAAACATTTGTCGTCGGTCTGAAGAAGAATTTAGACCCGAAACGTTGCCTATTTCCTTCGCTCCATAGATGCTACCTCATCCGCTGAGTGTCTCCTGCATTTTTGTCTACCTTCGATTTTCCAGCATCTGCATTTCATAGAAACATAGAAAATAGGTGCAGGAGTAGGCCATTCGGCCCTTCGAGCCTGCACCGCCATTCAATATGATCATGGCTGATCATCCAACTCAGTATCCCATCCCTGCCTTCTCTCCATATCCCCTGATCCCTTTAGCCACAAGGGCCACATCTAACTCCCTCTTAAATATAGCCAATGAACTGGCCTCAACAACCTTCTGTGGCAGAGAATTCCACAGATTCACCAACATGTAAAAAATGATTTTCTCATCTCGGTCCTAAAAGACTTCCCTCTTATCCTTAAACTGTGACCCCCTAGTTCTGGACTTCCCCAACATTGGGAATAATCTTCCTGCATCTAGCCTGTCCAACCCCTTAAGAATTTTGTAAGTTTCTATAAGATCCCCCCTCAATCATTTAAATTCTAGCGTGTACAAGCCGAGTCTATCCAGTCTTCCTTCTTAAACATTTGTCGGGCAGGGTCTCAAGCCAAAATGTCAACCATCACTCTGCCTCCTTAGATGCTGCTTGACCCACTGAGTTCTTCCATTCTTTTTTTTGCTCCAATCTCTTGTGAACCAATCCATTTTTTGACTACTGTTTTGTAGAAATTAGCTGGTTAAGGGCCTGTCCCACTGTACGAGGTAATTCAAGAGTTCTCCCGAGTTTTCCCCTGATCCGAACTCGGAGAATTTCCGCAGTGGGTCCGTAGGAGTTCGTGGATGTCTCGTAGCGGCTGGTACGAGTAACGGTAGGTACTTGGGGAAATCCGGTAAACTCGTGATGTTTTTTCAACACTGAAAAATGTCCAAGAGTAAAAAAATACTATTGATGAAAAAAAATTGTTGCTTTTTACTCGTACGAGCCGCTACGAGACATCCACGAACTCCTATGGACCTGCTACGGACATTCTCCGAGTTCGAATCAGGGGAAAACTCGGGAGAACTCTTGAATTACCTCGTACAGTGGGACAGGCCCTTTAGTTAGTTCGATAAGAGAAAGCACACATAATCGTGGAATCTTCTCTGCCGTCTCTCAAGCACAATCCCATTCTTCCTCCAGTATGGCAATCCCAGGCTCCTTCACCGCCCTGTCTACCTGTATTGGCCTTGTACCTTGAGAGGGTACTGTACCATTAATGAATTAGATATTTGCTTGTCGGTTTACTGCATCCTGTTTCTACTTTTGGACTGTTTTCTGTGATATATTTGATTTCAGAGATTGACTTCCTGACAACACATTTTTCCCTGTTCTACACTACCTGTTTCAATCACATAGTCACCTGAAGCTGCTATTATATGTTACACATTCTGACTTGCTTTAGAGGAGTGGTTGCTGCTTTAGAGTGAAATGCAAAAATGTACGGTTTTGTTTGGGCCAGGAGGCAATTCTGGCTGTACTGTACTGTACTGAGACTGTACTTCATCAGGCTGCTCAGAAAAGCTGGTCTGCACTGTCGCCCTCTCACCCAGGTCTACAAAGGACTGATAGAGAGTATCCTCACCACAGGCATCACGGTGTGGTATGGAAACACCACACAGACAGAGAGGAAGGCTCTGCAAAGAGTCATAAAGACTGCAGAGAGGATTATCAGAACGGAACTCCCCTCCATGTACACAATCTACACACAGCACTGTCAAAAAAGAGCAGAGAGAATCATCAGAGACACATTACATCCAGCTCACTCCCTGCTCAAACACAAAAACTGCACATACAACCTCAGGCACAGACGAGCGGACAGCATCGCCACAAACAGAACACGCTTTTTTAAGAGCTTCTTCCCTGCCACAGTGAGACTCTTGGCCAAAACAAAATGAACTGATGTCCTGACCTACCTCATAGCATATCATATTATATTGTCTCCTGGGCCTGTGCAATTTACAATGCAATCGACACTTTTATATAGGGTTTGTGCAAGTTACAATGCTCTCACTTTCCCCTTTATATAGGGTTTTAGGCACTTTCTTTTTTTATTTCTAGAGAAGTATATGTTTTTATAGATTATGTGTCTTTCTGTGTGTCTTTTTAATTTGACTTGACTTGACTTGACTCGACTCTCTGAACAACCGCACAAGAGTTCCTATGTGTGTAAGCACAAATGGCAAATAAAGTTTTTGACTTTGACTTTGACTTGAATTATTTTTGTGGTTTTGAACAATGGGCACTTTTCTGATTTATCTGGCACAAAATGGTTAAAATTTCAACAGTATACCTGACATCCAGTTTTGGGGAATTTGTGTATCCTGTCTTCCAATAAAAGCAGTAGTTAAGGTTTGCATTGGATGTAAACGCTTGCAACTTTATCTGTTTATGTATTTTGTAGGTACTGTATTTCCCGGCAATGAAGACGCTATTTTTTTAACCCAGCGTGTGGGGAGTCTGGCCTGGGTCAGCACGGGCTGGAGCGTCGAGAAGGAGGGGGTCGGGGGATCATGTCAGCAACTCACTCATCGCTGCTGGCCGGGGAGGGAAGTAGCTCGGGTGGCTTCTAGCGGCCGCCACCTCAGCGCCTTCTGCCGGCCAGCCAGCCAGGGTGTCCTGCGGCACAGGCACAACCGGTGGAGGTGGTGGTTGGCAGGTAGCTGCTGGGCGGAAGGCTGGCTGACCCCTCTCCCCCTCCCAAAGATATACAAAGTACTTCCACTGAAGCTTGAATCTGGTTGGAGTGCTTTCAACTTGGTCTAGTTTGGAACTCTGATTTTACTTTGGTTACATTGTTCAGTGTGCTTGCAAGTGAAATCCAGCGCAAATGATTGCTCTGGTTTCAGCTCAGAAATCTCATGTAGAAAATAGGTAGCAAAGTTCCAACACGGATTTGTCTTAGTAACTTTTTTTCTTTTTGTGGTCTGAACTTGCAAAGAATGAGGAAGCCAATACTTAGGTAATATGTCACCATGGTGTAGCTGTGCTTCAACTTGGATGCATGGTGCTGATTTCAGTAATGTAGTGAAATAAAAGCTCAATTGTTCCCTTTGAATGTATCCTTAAAGTTGTGCTGGTAACTTGTACAACAACTGTTGATACACTGCTGCAAGGTGTGTAAATGACAGCAATTCAAGGTTTGCAATTTCCTAGCACAGTGGGGAAATTAATACTCAATCATTTTTTTTGCTTCCTCCTGTCAAACATTTGTTGAATTAAACTATCGGACAGTTCCCTGACTACTAAAATCTGTGTGCTTGCAGTGTGAGGAGTGTTTGTAATGTAAGCTGGTAACAGAAGGACGCTGTGAAGGGAGATGTCCATCTTCATGTGTGAGCCTGGACGGTGAGTGTCATCGTGCTATTCAAGCATACAGATGTCACAGGAATGCCCTCCACTCTAGGGTGTGGAATGTTATGTAGCAGAAACCATGGATGATTTTTTCCCCCTCTGCACCTCCCTAGCCAAGTGCAGTTGACAGCTGAAGTAAGCATAGTTTTCTGAAAAGGCCACAAAAGTGAAGAATATAAAATGCTTGTTGTATTGTAATAAATCAAAAATACCTGGTTCTAACTAATGAGTGGATTGTTCATTATCTTAACTGAACAATGGAGACACAAGACACTGGATGCTGGAATCTTGATCAAAAAACAAAGTGCAAGAGGAACTCCGTAGGTCAGGTAGCACCTGTGGAGAGAAATGGACAGATGACGTTTCGGGGCTAGAGCCTTCAGCAGAGTGATGGAGTGGAGGGTAGGTAGCTGGTAAGAAGAGGTGAGGCGAAGGGGTGGGGGCAAGCTGGCAAGTGACATATGGATCCAAGTGTGGAGAATTTGATTTGGGTGGGGGAGGGAAGGGTGGAGACAAACGTCTTGTTCCTCACTTGACTCATCTGCCAATCAACCTCTCCTCACTTGGATCCACTTGGATCTTGCCCTCGCCTCGTTTAATCAGTTATCTCTCCTCTACTCTTAGTAAGTGCCCCAACTTAAAACATTGTCTATCCATTTTCTTCTACAGATGCTGCCTAAGATGCTGAGTTCCTTCAGCAATTTTTGTCCTGTTTTGCACTTACTAAACATGTTGCACTGAGATGGAACACATGGGTGTTTGGATTATGAAGACTAATATTTAAAACCTTTTGTACAGATAGACCTTTTAACCTATATCCCGGGGTTTTTTCTAGTCCACGTGTCCTTCCTGTAGTGTCTTGCTAGTCTCTGAATTTGATGCCAGCACAGAGGAAAGCACGGTGCAAAATGGTTGTCAAGATGAACGGAAAAATACTAAGGTACCATTTCACAGTGGATGTCACCCCTTACAACACTGCATACTGTGGGATACATTTTTTAAAGCAAAATTTGATCTGGAATATGTTTATTTAGCTTTTGCATGCAGTCAGAATTTGTCAGATAAGCTTCAGCCATAATTTATTTCTACAATGCTGTGGTTGTGTGTTGTATGATGTCCTAGACTCTATGACTTGCAGTACAAGATTTTATTAGGGAAACTAAATAATGTATGGAACAAGGACCAGCTGTATGCTGATAGGTTCGATAGAGTAGCGTGGGAGAATGCCCTAATGATATTTAAAAAAACATGGAACAGTTGAACCATATGGTCTTGTTTCTGTGCTGAGAATTCTCTTTAAGATCACCATTTCCATGTTAAAGATGCAAGCATTTCAACTGTAATGGTCACTCTTCTGAGTTACATTGATACAGGTGATCAAGATTTCCCCATAAACATTAATGGCAAGTTGTAGAGCATACCGTCTTCAATCATTTGGAGTGCTGCTTGTTTCCACAGATTTCACATTGTGTGATCACAAGAACTTAACCCGTAGAATTTAGTGATGTCTTGGGTCCATCGTGTTCTCAAATGTGATTTCACAGAGCCATTTCTCTCTTTTTTAGGTACCATCATCAGGACGAAGTCTAAAGGCCCAAAATGGCCTGTTGAGTCCCCCTGAGGAAGAAAAGCTAAACAACAGCCAGACATCACTGTTTGAGATGCTACAAAGCGACAGGCAGCTAGATGGACTGCTTCCACTACGCTCCAAGCAGATCCGCGAAAAAACAGATGCTCAGTTTGTCAGTGTCATTAAAGAAGATAGGTAAGTTTTGCTTGGCATAGCGATTAAATGTTACTGAACCAAGATGAATACTGGAATTAAATGTAGATCAGGCTGCACTTTTTGGCTATTTTGCAGTAACCCCTGTTTATACTACATAAGATGCCTATAATATCTCCCATACTGATATTACCGGCAAATAAACTAATAGCCACAGGTAGGTTGCTGTTATTTTATGGAGCATTTTCTGAGCATCTAAACATCACTTGCAAGTTTGTTTTTCAAATGTATGACAGTTCATACATTGCCCTTTTTATTCTCATAATTCAAAATATAACGTATGCATTTTGCTTTATTGCCATTAACTTAGATTTGACCTATTTTTCTTTATTTGCAGACTTATGGATGAATACTTCTCCAAACCTCCCATTAACAAATTCAGCTTGAATTTCTTGGATTCAAGCCTGGAAAAAGCCTATAGAGGCAGCTATCAAGATGAGGTATGGTTATAGCCTGCATTATTTCCATATTTAGTTTGGATTGGCTGCTGTATTTTGTGCAGTGACCATAAACACTAAAGAGTCAAGAGAGTTTTATTGTCATGTGTCCCAGATAGGACAATGAAATTCTTACTTGCTGCACCACAATAGAATATGTAAACATAATACAGAATAGGAGATAAAAGTTAAGTGTTTCTATAGACCATATATACACAAATAACAGATAAAGTGCAATGGTAATAATAGACTGTTATTGTTCAGAGCTTATTTGATATCTTGTTTAATAGCCTGATGGCTGTGGAGAAGAAGCTGTTCCTGAACCTGGATGTTACAAATTTCAGGCTCCTGTACCTTCTTCCCGATGGCAACGGAGGGATGAGTGTGTGACCAGGATGGTGTGGGCTTTGATGATGTTGGCAGCCTTTTTGAGGCAGCGACAGCGATAGGTCCCTTCAATGGTGGGGAGGTCAGAGCCGGTGATGGACTGGGCAGTGGTCCCAACTTTCTGCAGTCTTTTCCGCTCCTGGACGTTCTAGTTGCCGAACCAAGCCACAATGCAGCCAGTTGGTATGCTCTCGACTGTGCACCTGTAGAGGTTCGAGAGAGTCCTCCTTGACATACCGACTCTCCGTAATCTTCTCAGGAAGTAGAGGTGCTGATGTGCCTCCTTTATAATTGCATCAGTGTGCTGGGACCAAGAAAGATCTTCGGAAATGTGCACGCCCAGGAATTTGAAGTTTTTGACCCTTTCCACCATCGTCCCGTTGATATAAACAGGATTGTGGGTCCCTATCCTACCCCTTCCAAAGTCCACAATCAGTTCCTTGGTTTTGTTGGTGTTGAGAGCCAGGTTATTGTACTGGCACCATTTGGTCAATCAGTCGATCTCACTTCTACACTTCACTTCAGTGGTGTCGTCGGCAAACTTGATGATGGAGTTCACACTATGTCCGGCTACGCAGTCATGAGTATAGAGCGAGTACAGCAGGGGGCTAAGCACGCAGCCTTGAGGTGCTCCCGTGCTGATTGTTATCGAGGATGACATATTTCCACCAACACGGACAGACTGTGATCTGTGGATGAGGAAGTCGAGGACCCAATTGCAGAGGGAGGCGCAGAGACCCAGATCTGTGAGCTTGGTAACCAGCTTGGAGGGGATGATGGTATTAAACACTGAGCTGTAGTCAATGAACAACAGCCTGACATACAAGTTTTTGTTGTCCAAGTGGTCCCGAGCGGAGAGCCAGTGAGATTGCATCCACCGTTGACCTGTTGTGGCGGTAAGTGAAATGCAGTGAGTCGAGGTTCTTGTTGAGGTAGGTGTTAATATGCACCATAATATTCCGATTATATGTTTACTATGTAAGGTGTCCTTGAGATTTTGTATGAAAGGCGCCCATTAAATATAAAATTTATTATTATTATTATTATAATCAACCTATCAAAGCACTTCATCACCACAGACGTTAGTGTCACTGGTCGATAGTCATTGAGGCACGTCACCTTACTCTTCTAGGGCACCGGTATTATTGATGCCCTTTTAAAGCAGGTGGGAACCTCAGACTTCAGAAGTGAGAGGTTGATGCTTTCTTCATGCAGTCTGATGTGATCGAGTACCATTAAGCCACAGGAGGATGATATTGAGGCTACAGTTTAATTCTAACTCAAATGTGATCTGCTTTACTTGTCTTTGGTTTTGTCTGTTAAACATGAAGATATTTATTAGTTTATGGTACCATTTATTTTGTACCATTATTTCCTATTTTAACATTTGACATTGGGATAGATGGCAAAAAAGAGTGTTTTAGGTTGCCATTGAAATGATGCAAATTGTCCCACACTTAAATTTTGTCCTATAATAATCTGCAGCGGAGTAATTACACTTTGGAGGTTAAGTACTATATGATTTTGATTTAAGTCTGTATACTGACCGTTATGCACTAAGGCTTGATAAGATAAGGATTGCTAGTGAAACTGTCATGTAGTTAAGAGCATATTAAATGTACACGCTGCAGTTGGATTCAACAGTTGGTCACCAGTCAGAACCTATACCACTGGACAGGCTATGACATGACCAAATGATGAACTAACTGGATAATTCTCACTAGAGAAGAAGAATATTGTACAGTTGACAGGAACTTCACACAATTTAAGAATATCCTTAACTGGATGCAACAGATACCAAGCATTCAGATTTTTGGATTCATGGTGATTCATTGATAAACTTCAGAGGTTAGGTTTTTCTCCCCTCTGGCTGAGCCTGTGGCGTACTTTGACGCAAATATGTCATTTGTGAATGGCCAGGGACTGCGAGAAGTTGTTCATTAAAGATGCTTATCATTTGTTGCCTCTTTGCAGGCTGAGATTGCATGAAAATATAGGAACTAGCTCTTACCACCCATTAGTCTGCCATCTAGACTTTAAAATGGCGGTGATGGCAGACTAATGAAATATTAATTAAAAAGTCATGGAGTTATATATCACAGAAGTAAGCCTTTCGTCCCATCACATATATGCTGACCTTTGTCCATCTGCACCAGTGTTATTTGTCAGTGATAGATCCATATCCTTCTAAGCCTGCTTATATAATAACCTGTTTAAATGTCTCTTAACACTTTGTGATTCTACCAGGCAACAACTCCTCCTCTGGCATTGCTCTCAGATATCAACCATTCAGTGTTGAGCAGAATAATTTGCTCCAATTCCACGTGGATCTCTTGTCTGTTCATCCAGGCTCACAATCGACATGGACACCATTAGAAGGATTGTGGATGTGCAAAGATGGGGGGGGGGGGGGGGGGTCAGTCTACCCCACGACAGAAGGTGGAGGAGTTGTACAGTTTGAGAGCCACAGGGAAGAAGAATCTCTTGTGGCATCATGGTGGAACCAGTCGGTTGCTGAAGGTACTCCTCAGATTGATTAGTGTGTCATGGAGGGGGTGAACTGTATTGTCCAAGATGCTCCGCAGTCCACCCCCAGGATGGAGCCAGCCTTCTCGATGAGTTTGTTAATCCTATTGGTGTCCATGGCCTTGATTTGTACGGTTGTCAGGGGTTATGGGGAGAAAGCAGGAGAATGTGTTTAGGAGGGAGAGATAGATCAGCCATGATTGAATGGCGTAGTAGACTTGATGGGCCGGATGGCCTAGTTCTGCTCCTATCACATGACATAACATGACCATAGGACCTGCATACACACAAGTATAGTGGCCATGCTGCCCTCTGCTGGCAAAGACAAGATAGACTTCTAAATTGTGCTTCAATTCAATTTTTTTAATGCAATTTATCCACAATAAATAACTTTGAGAAGCTGGGTATCACTGGCATAACCAGCATTTATTGTTCATTCCTAATTGTCTTTTAGAAAGTGGT
This sequence comes from Amblyraja radiata, assembly GCF_010909765.2. Taxonomy (NCBI): domain Eukaryota; kingdom Metazoa; phylum Chordata; class Chondrichthyes; order Rajiformes; family Rajidae; genus Amblyraja; species Amblyraja radiata. The sequence goes on from NC_045977.1 coordinate 22,685,846, forward strand.
GGTGAACCTCAGCCTTGAACCGCTGGTCTTTCTGGTAAAGGTACTCCCACAGTGGTGTAGAGAGATTATTCCAGCATTTAGACCCAGGTATGATGAAAGTCCAACAGGTCTTTTACAGGTCAGAATGGTGTCTCTTCGCAAGAGAACTTGCATGTTCCCATGCATCTGCTAGTCTTTTGGTTGTACGATGACATGTTTGATTAAGTACTGTTTGAGTTGCCTAGGCAAGTAAGAGAAGTTTATTTTGTTGACAGTATAACTGTGTATTGGTTATGGAGGGAATTAACATTTAGGTAGTGGATGCAGTGCCAATGAAGGGGCAGTTTTGCCTAAGATGGTGTTGGGCTGCTTGAGTTGGAGTTGAATTCATCCAATAGACAATAGGTACAGGAGTGAGCCTTTCAGCCCTTCAAGCCAGCACCGCCAGTCACTTTGATCATGGCTGATCATCCACAATCAGTACCCTGTTCCTGCCTTCTCCCCATATCCCTTGACTCTGCTATCGTTAAGAGCTCTATCTAGCTCTCTTGAAAGCATCCAGACAATTGGCCTCCATTGCCTTCTGAGGCAGAGAATTCCACAGATTCACAACTCTGGGTGAAAAAGTTTTCCCTTATCTCTGTTCTAAATGGCCTACCCCTTATTCTTAAACTGAGGCCCCTGGTTCTGGACTCTCTCAACATCAGGAACATGTTTCTTGCCTCTAGCAGGTCCAATCCATTAATAATCTTATGTTTCAATAAGATCCCCTCTCATTCTTCTAAATTCCAGCGTAAACAAGCCCAGTCGCTCCATTCTTTCATCATATGACAGTCCCGTCATACCGGGAATTAACCTCGTGAACCTCCCTGCACTCCCTCAATAGCAAGAATGTCCTTTCTCAAATTAGGGGACTAAAACTGCGCACACTACTCCAGGTGTGGTCTCACTGGAGCCCTGTCCAACTGCAGAAGGACCTCTTTGCTCCTATACTCAACTTCTTTTGTTATGAAGGCCAACATGCCATTAGCTTTCTTCACTGCCTGCTGTCCCTGCAAGCTTACTTTCAGTGACTTGTGAACAAGGACACCCAAATTTCGTTGTACTTTCCCTTTTCCTAACTTGACACCATTCAGATAATAATCTGTTTAAGAAGGAACTGCAGATGCTGGAAAATTGAAGGTAGACACAAGTGCTGGAGAAAATCAGAGGGTGCAGCAGCATCTATGGAGCGAAGGAAATGGGCAACGTTTCGGGCCGAAACCCTTCTTCTGCCTTCCTGTTCTTGCTCCAAAGTGGATAATCTCACATTTATCCACATTAAACTGCATCTGCCATGCATCTGCCCACTCACCCAACCTGTTCAAGTCACCCTGCATCCTCATAGCATCATTCTCACAGTTCACACTGCCACCCAACTTTGTGTCATCTGCAAATTTACTAATGTTACTTTTAATCCCTTCATCTAAATCATTGATGTATATTGTAAATAGCTGCGGGCCCAGCACCGAGCCTTGCGATACCCCACCAGTCACTGCCAGCCATTCTGAAAGGGACCCGTTAATCCCTACTCTTTGTTTCCTCTGCCAACCATTTTTCTATCCATGTCAGTACCCTATCCTCAATACCATGTGCACTAATTTTGCCCTCTAATCTCCTATGTGGGACCTTGTCAAAGGCTATCTGAAAGTCCAGGTACACTATATCCACTGGCTCTCCCTTGTCTATTTTCCTAGTTACATCCTCAAAAAATTCCAGAAGATTAGTTAAGCAAGATTTCCCCTTCGTAAATCCATGCTGACTCTGACCGATCCTGTTACTACTATCCAAATGTGCCGCTATTTCATAGAAACATAGAAACATAGAAAATAGGTGCAGGAGTAGGCCATTCGGCCCTTCGAGCCTGCACCGCCATTCAATATGATCATGGCTGATCATCCAACTCAGTATCCTGTACCTGCCTTCTCTCCATACCCCCTGATCCTTTAGCCACAAGGGCCACATCTAACTCCCTCTTAAATATAGCCAATGAACTGGCCTCAACTACCTTCTGCGGGAGAGAATTCCACAGATTCACCACTCTCTGTGTGAAAAAAGTTTTCCTCATCTCGGTCCTAAAAGATTTCCCCTTTATCCTTAAACTGTGACCCCTTGTTCTGGACTTCCCCAACATCGGGAACAATCTTCCTGCATCTAGCCTGTCCAACCCCTTAAGAATTTTGTACATTTCTATAAGATCCCCCCTCAATCTTCTAAATTCTAGCGAGTACAAACCGAGTCTATCCAGTCTTTCTTCATATGAAAGTCCTGACATCCCAGGAATCAGTCTGGTGAACCTTCTCTGTACTCCCTCTATGGCAAGAATGTCTTTCCTCAGATTAGGAGACTAAAACTGTACGCAATACTCCAGGTGTGGTCTCACCAAGACCCTGTACAACTGCAGTAGAACCTCCCTGCTCCTATACTCAAATCCTTTTGCTATGAATGCTAACATACCATTCGCCTTCTTCACTGCCTGCTGCACCTGCATGCCTACTTTTAATGACTGGTGTATAATCTACTTTCCTGTTTTTGCCACCAAAGTGGATAACCTCACATTTATCCACATTATACTGCATCTGCCATGCATTTGCCCACTCACCCAGCCTATCCAAGTCACCTTGCAGCCTCCTAGCATCCTCCTCACAGCTAACACTGCCCCCCAGCTTCGTGTCATCCGCAAACTTGGAGATGTTGCATTCAATTCCCTCGTCCAAATCATTAATATATATCGTAAATAGCTGGGGTCCCAGAACTGAGCCTTGCGGTACCCCACTAGTCACTGCCTGCCATTGTGAAAAGGACCCGTTTACTCCTACTCTTTGCTTCCTGTCTGCCAACCAGTTCTCTATCCACATCAATACTGAACCCCCAATACCGTGTGCTTTAAGTTTGTATACTAATCTCTTATGTGGGACCTTGTCGAAAGCCTTCTGAAAGTCCAGATATAACACATCCACTGGTTCTCCCTTATCCACTCTACTAGTTACATCCTCGAAAAATTCTATAAGATTCGTCAGACATGATTTACCCTTCATAAATCCATGCTGACTTTGTCCAATGATTTCACCACTTTCCAAATATGCTGCTATCCCATCTTTAATAACTGATTCTAGCAGTTTCCCCACTACCGACGTTAGACTAACTGGTCTGTAATTCCCCGTTTTCTCTCTCCCTCCCTTTTTAAAAAGTGGTGTTACATTAGCTACCCTCCAATCCTCAGGAACTACTCCAGAATCTAAAGAGTTTTGAAAAATTATCACTAATGCATCCACTATTTCTGGGGCTACTTCCTTAAGTACTCTGGGATGCAGCCTATCTGGCCCTGGGGATTTATCGGCCTTTAATCCATTCAATTTATCTAACACCACTTCCCGGCTAACCTGGATTTCACTCAGTTCCTCCATCTCATTTGACCCCCGGTCCCCTACTATTTCCAGCAGATTATTTATGTCTTCCTTAGTGAAGACAGAACCAAAGTAGTTATTCAATTGGTCTGCCATGTCCTTGTTCCCCATGATCAATTCACCCGTTTCTGACTGCAAGGGACCTACATTTGTTTTGACTAATCTTTTTCTCTTCACATATCTATAAAAGCTTTTGCAGTCAGTTTTTATGTTCCCAGCCAGTTTTCTTTCATAATCTATTTTCCCTTTCCTAATTAAGCCCTTTGTCCTCCTCTGCTGGTCTCTGAATTTCTCCCAGTCCTCTGGTAGGCTGCTTTTTCTGACTAATTTGTACGCTTCATCTTTTGTTTTGATACTATCTCTGATTTCCCTTGTTATCCACGGATGCACTACCTTCCCTGATTTATTTTTTTGCCAAACTGGGATGAACAATTGTTGTAGTTCATGCATGCAGTCTTTAAATGCCTTCCATTGCATATCCACCGTCAACCCATTAAGAATCAATCGCCAGTCTATCTTGGCCAATTCACGTCTCATACCCTCAAAGTTACCTTTCTTTAAGTTCAGGACCCTTGTTTCTGAATTAACGATGTCACTCTCCATCCTAATGAAGAACTCAACCATATTATGGTCACTCTTGCCCAAGGGGCCACGCACAACAAGACTGCTAACTAACCCTTCCTCATTACTCAATACCCAGTCTAGAATAGCCTGCTCTCTCGTTGGTTCCTCTACATGTTGGTTTAGAAAACTATCCCGCATACATTCCAAGAAATCCTCTTCCTCAGCACCCTTGCCAATTTGATTCACCCAATCTATATGTAGATTGAAGTCACCCATTATAACTGTTTTACCTTTGTTGCACGCATTTCTAATTTCCTGTTTGATGCCATCCCCAACTCCACTACTACTGTTAGGTAGCCTGTACACAACTCCCACTAGCGTTTTCTGCCCCTAAGTGTTTCGCAGCTCTACCCATATCGATTCCACATCCTCAAAGCTAATGTCCTTCCTTTCTATTGCGTTAATCTGCTCTCTAACCAGCAACGCTACCCCACCTCCTTTCCCTTTCTGTCTATCCCTCCTGAATATTGAATATCCCTGGATGTTGAGCTCCCAGCATTGGTCACCCAGGAGCCATGTCTCCGTGATCCCAACTATATCATAGTCGTTAATAGCTATCTGCACATTCAACTCATCCACCTTATTACGAATGCTCCTTGCATTGAGACACAAAGCCTTCAGGCTTGTTTTTACAACACTCTCACCCCTTATACTATTATGCTGAAAAGTGGCCCTTTTTGATTTTTGCCCTGGTTTTGCCGGCCTGCCACTTTTACTTTTCACCTTACTACCTATTGCTTCTACCCTCATTTTACACCCCTCTGTCTCTATGCTCACACATTTAAGAAACCCTTTCCCTTTAACTCCATCCTCCACTATCCCATTCGACACCCCACCCCCCTTATTCAGTTTAAAACCACCCGTGTAGCAGTGGCAAACCTGCCTGCCAGAATGCTGGTCCCACACCTGTTAAGATGCAATCCGTCCCTTTTGTACAGTTCCCCTTACCCCAAAACAGATCCCAGTGATCTAAGAATCTAAATCCCTGCCCTGTGCACCAGTTCCTCAGCCACACGTTCAGGTCCCGTATCTCCCTGTTCCTGCTCTCGCCAGCACGAGGAACTGGAAGCAAACCGGTGATAACAACCCTGGAGGTCCTGCTTTTCAGCATTTTTCCGAGCTCTCTAAAGTCACGCTGCAGAATATTCATCCCCTTCTTTCCGACATCGTTTGTGCCGACATGCACTACCACTTCCGGATGTTCACCTTCGCCCTTGAGGATTTTCTGCACTCTGTCCGTGACATCCTGGATCCTGGCACCAGGAAGGCAGCACACCATCCTCGCATCCCGTCTGTTGCCGCAGAAACCCCTGTCCGTACCTCTCACAATGGAGTCTCCCACTACAATGGCGTTGCCTGCCTTAGGCCTTTTTGGTTTTGGCTCAACAGCCCTATTCGCATCGCAAGCCAGTCCGCGGCTAAGAGTAAACACGTCTTCTGTCCCGAAAGCTTCTAAGTGGGTGAACCTGTTCATCTTTTTCATCTTTTATAATTGACTCCAGCATCTTCCCCACCACCGATGTCAGGCTAACTGGTCTATAATCCCCTGTTTTCTCTCTCCCTCCTTTCTTAAACTGTGGGATAACATTGGCCACCCTCCAATCCACAGGAACTGATCCTGAATCTATAGGAACATTGGAAAATGATCACCAATGCGTCCATGATTTCTAGAGCCAATTAAGTAACTTGGGATGCAGACCATCAGGCCCCGGGATTTATCAGCCTTCAGTCCCATCAGTCTACCCAACACCATTTTCTGCCTAATGTGAATGTCTTTCAGTTCCTCCATCACCCTAGGTCCTCTGGCCACTAGTACATCAGGGAGATTGTTTTTGTCTTCCTTAGTGTAGACAGATCCAAAATACCTGTTCAACTCGTCTGCCATTTCCTGGTTCCCCATGAGGAATTCACCTGTTTCTGTCTTCAAGGGACCCACATTTGTCTTAACTAATTTTTTTCCTCTTCACATACCTAAAGAAGCTTTTACTATCCTCCTTTATATTCTTGGCTAGCTTACCGTCGTATCTCATCTTTTCTCCTTGTATTGCCTTTTTAGTTATCTTCTGTTTCTCTTTAAAAGTTTCCCAATCCTCTGACTTCCCGCTCATCTTTGCTATGTTATACTTCTTCTCTTTTATTTTTATATTGTCCTTGACTTCCCTTGTCAGCCACGGTCGCCTCTTATTCCCCTTGGAATCTTTCTTCCTCTGTGGAATTCTGCACCTTCTGTATTATTGCCTGAAATACCTGCCATTGTTGTTCCACTGTTATCCCTGCTAGGGTCTCTTTCCAGTCAACTTTGGCCAGCTCCTCCCTCATGGCTTCATAGTGCCCTTTGCTCAACTGTAATACTGACACTTCCGATTTTCCCTTCTCCTTCTCAAATTGTAGATTAAAACTTATCATATTATGGTCACTACCTCCTAATGGCTCCTTTACCTTGAGTTCCCTTATCAAATCTGGTTGATTACACAACACTAGATCCAGAATTGCCTTCTCCCTGGTAGGCTCCACTACAAGCTGCTCTAAGAATCTATCTCGGAGGCACTCCACAAACTCCCTTTCTTGTGGTCCAGTACCAACCTCATTTTGACGAATTTGCTAACTTACTGATTTGCTAATTAAATTCCTCAGCCAATCCCCGCACTCACTCCTTCACATGCCCCTCCTCTGCCAACCATGAAGGAAATTACTGCAGGCTGGCCCAGACCGGTTTTTAAATCACCCGCTCCTGAAAAAAAAACTTAAAAAAAATCCCCAATCGATTACCTTCTCAGCCAATCTCCACACTCACTTCTTCACCTGCTGCTTCTCTGCCGATCTTGAAGGTATTCATCCAGGCAGATGGCGAGTGTTTCATTGTGCTGATGATTTGTGCCTTGTAGATGGGGTGTGCAGGGCTCGAAATTCACGGTTGCCCAGGTGCCAATGGCGACCTAAAATCCAGACGGGCAACCTAAGAGCCATGCCATTTTGCCCGCTAGGCAAGCACCCGAGACACCTGTCGTTCAACTTTGAGCGGGGCTCCCCTCTCTATCTCTCTATCTCTGTCACTTTCCGTCTCCGCTCTCCTCTCGCTCCTCATCCGCCAGCATGGCTGGCCGCCTTACACATGCGCGCTACCATGGCCTGCACATCCACCCCCTGCACATGCGCACAACCACGGCCAGCACATAATTGGCTGTGGTTGTGCGTATGTTCCGCCCTGCACATGCGCACTGCCACGACAAATAGTCGGCGTTGGGCACTTTCTCCCTCCCTTTACAATGTGGGAGATCTGGCTGCCATTGCTGTCCGATCGCCGCCTCGCCGCGACCGCTGAAAACCAACGCAGAATCACTGCCTGGAGCTGGAGTAGCTCCCTTGCTTCATGGTTTCCCGGTCCTCCTTGGTTCTTGGTTTCTTGGTCCTCCAAAATATTCCAAATGGAATTTAAACTGGAGGTGGTGAAGGGAGGGCTTAAGCCAGAAAGGGTTATTGGGAAGAAAGAGCTACTTTAAATGTAGTTGCATCTGGTTGGGTAACTGTAGTAGGGTGGAGATTATTCCATGCTTTAATTGTCCATTGTCCGGGGGAAGAACGAATTGCTGTACACATCTGTCTTTGTAGCTGGGATCACAAATTGGATCGAATGCCCTCGTCTGCTCCTAATTGGTTTGGGTTTGGTGTAGGTCTTGTAATCTATGTCGAGCTGACCATTTAACATTTTGTAGAAACAGGTCAAACGGTGAGCTTCACGTCTGTCTTGGAGAGGGTTCCACCCCAGAGAATTCAGAAGTTTGGTGACACTCGCTTCTCTCTCATAGGTGTTAGTAACAAATCGAGCTGCCTGTCTTTGGACACGTTCGATGGAAGAAATGTTTTTATTTGTGTATGGGTCCCATGCTGCAACTGCGTAGTCCAAATGAGGTCTAATGAGGGTGAAGTATAGCTTCTCCTTGACAGAAGTTGAACAATGATGAAAGTTGCGCCTCAGAAAGTTTAGGACACTTGTTGCTTTCACCGTTGCATGATGAGTCTGACCATTCCAACGCAGATCATTCTGCAATTTGATGCCAAGATACTGGTTTGTTTGGATTCTTCAAGGGTGGCACCAAGTATATTGTAAGATGTTTCGCCTGGATTCCTCTTTCTGGTGACACGCATGGTTTCACATTTGGAAGGGTTGAACTGCATGCCCCATTGTTGTGACCACTCAACCATAGTATCGAGAACCTTTTGGAGAGCATCTTCATCATCAGCTGACTTAATTGGACGGTACAGCAAACAATCAAAAATATTACAAATGGAATTTAAATTGTAATGGGCCCACCACCATCAAACTCCAAACTCTGATAAATAACAGCCTATTGCACATTATCTGTTTTTATTGTGTGTATATATATGGTCTATGGTATATAGACACGCTGAACCTTTATCTCCTGTTCTGTATTATGTTTACATATTCTGTTGTGCTGCAGCAAGCAAGAATGTTGTTGTCCTATCTGGGACATGACAATAAAACTCTCTTGACTCTTGACTTGGACTTAGGGAAAAAAGAGCTACCTTAAATTTAGTTGCGTCTGGTTGGGCATCTATAGTAGGGTGAAGAGTATTCCATGCTTTTATTGTGCGGGGGAACTCCATGGAACAGCCAGCATCTCTAGATAGAAGAAATTGGGTGACGTTTCGGGTAGGGACCCTTCTTTAGATTTCATATGGTTTTAGTGTTTTTAGTTTAATGTAAAGATACAGCGTGAAACAGGCCTTTCGGCCCACCGAGTCCAAGCCGACCGCCGATCACCGGTACACTAGTTCTATCTCACACATTAGCGACGCAAGTCAAGAGTGTTTTATTCTCACACGTCCCTCTTAGAACGATGAAATCCTTACTTGCGGCAGCACAACAGAATATTTAAACATAGTACTCTGTAAACAATGTTATAAACTAGAAAATAAAACAGTGTATATTTATATACGAATATGTAACTGTGTGTGTGTGCGTGTGTGTATATATATGTGTGTGTATATGTATATATTATATGTATATGTGTGTGTATTGTATTTATAATATTTATTATATTTTATTATAATATATTTTATTATATTTATTTATTATTATATATACATGTGTATATGTATATATATGTGTGTATGTGTATATATGTGTGTGTGTGTGTATGTATATATATGTGTGTATATTATACATGCGCGCGCACACACACACAATTTCCCTTCTGGGATTAATAAAGTTGTAATGTATAGTATTGTGTGTGTAGGAAGGAACTGCAGATGCTGGTTTAAACTGAAGATAGACACAAAAGGTGGAACTCAACAGGTCAGACAGAATCTCTGGACAAAAGGAAAATATTACGCTTTGGGTTGGGTCTGAGAAAGGTTCCTGCACACCTTTGGAATGTGGAAGGAAACAAGAGCATCCGGAGAAAACCCATGTGATCAAAGGGAAAAGGAGCAAACTCCATATGGACAGCACCCATATGCAGGATCAATTCCGGGTCTCTGGCAATATTAGACAGCAAATTTATGGCCAATGTACTGCGGCATAGTCTTGAACTGAATTAAAACATACAGTAGCTGTAAAGGGGAACATAGCGTCACTTAGAGATTTAAGACTGAAAATGGATAGTTTTTTTTTTAGTAACCAAAGTTATCAGCGTACAATTTTTTGTGTGTTGGAAAATAAAATATAGTGGCACAGCTGGTAGACTTGGAGATCTGTATTCGATCCTGTCCTTGGACACTATCTTGTTGAATTTGCACATTCCCCCTGCAAGCGTGTGGGTTTCCTCCCACAACACAAAGACGCATTGGCTTGGTAGGTTAACTTGTCTCTGTAAAGTTTCCCCTAATGTGTAGGGAGTGGGTGAGGAAAGTGGGATAACAGAACTTGTGTGAATGGGTAGACAATAATGCTTTTCTGGGTGAATGTTTACTACACTTTTTCCAGTGAGAAAGGAAGAGCACTGCCAAAAGTTCAGACGAAGAGCACTGCCAAAGGTGAGCGGGCCGGCAGAAGGCGCTGAAGTGGCGGCCAGTTCTGCTGTCGGGTTGCGGGGAGGGCTGGAGTGTTGAGAAGGAGGGGGTCGGGGATAATGCCAGTAACACACTCGCCGCTGCTGCGGCACTCCGGACGCGGAGCCACCGCATTGTAGCCGAGGATAGAAGCAGCCCGGGTAGCTGCGAGCGGCCGCTGGGACCCGACAGCAGAACTGCCCGCCACTTCAGCGCCTTCTGCCGGCCCGCTCACCTTTGGCAGTGCTCTTCATCTGAACATCTCTCACCTGCCGCTCGCCGACTTCGCTCATGTCAGCCGCTTCCTGCAAATCCTTAAATTCCCACAGCCGAGTAACCTCAATCACGCTGTCGGAATTTAAGGATTTGCGGGAAGCGGCTGACATGAGTGGCAGGAGCAAAGTTTTTAGGTGGAGAGCAGCCAGAGGTGAGCGGGGGCCGGCAGAAGGCGCTGAGGTGGCGGCTGGTTCCGCTGTCCGGCCCTGCGGCCGCTCAAAGCCACCCGAGCTACTTCTTTCCCCCCCCGCTTCAATGCGGTGGGTCCGAGCAAGGAGCGTCGCAAGTAGGTTACTGGCATGATCCAGATCCCCTCCTTCACAACGCTCCTGCCCTCCCTGCAATTTTACCCCGGGCCAGACTCCCCAAACGCTGTGAAAGAAACTCTCCCCTCCCCCCACCCCGGGAAATATGGTATTTAAAAATATATAAAACCAGGAAATGTATTTACCACATTATTGGTACACAAACTCCATTCTTCTCTCTTTGTTTCCTAAGATACTCTTCAGATAATGGCAATCCATATTTGAAAAACCCACCAAGAAACTAGCGCTGCGCATGCGCAGTACAGCAAAGGCAGAATTTCAGCTGCCTTCAGCCCCGCTTGTCATTGGCGGCTGGAAGCAGCGATGATGGCACGTGGGCTGCACAGACCTTCGCGTGTTGCAAGTGCTGCGGATGAAAGGCACGGAGAATTATGCCTACCTAAGAGATCGATCTCTTAGATAGGCATAATTCTCCCATGCCGTTACTATTTATATTTAGTGATTACCATTTTATAATTTTAGTCAGGGTAGGCAGTGCCTACCTTGCCTACCCTGATGGCACGTGCGTGGACTCTACTCTCTCCAAATGTTACTACTAACGTGCACATTATGGGTGATGTACAGTGGCCAATTAACATGACAGCCCTCTGGTTTAAGGGATGTGGGAGGAAAGCCATGCCGTCAGGGGGAGCATGAAAACTGCAGACTGCACTTGCAGTTGGGATTAGTCTGCCACCACTGGAGATTATGCAGCAGTCCCACTGCTGTGCCACTGTGCTGACCCAGGTGTGACAAGGTCTGATTTATAAATGACCCTGTTTGAGAGAAATTCAATGCCAGTTTTATTTTAAAGGAATTCATGTTGATGCCAATTTTAGATGCTCATATAAAATGGGAGGTCTTCTCTATTAATGGACGGGAAACTCCCTTCTGTCATAGCCCTTTGTTAGTTTAATCAAGATACATGTACATTTTTGCAATGCTTGACTAAAACAGCTCACTTAATTAGTTTTGTTTAGTGCCAAATGTAGTGTTGTGCTTTTTGATTTTAAAAACTACACAATGATTAACCAAACAATGTAATCTAGAAATTAAGATTAATTACTGTCAGTGCATGGATAACTAATGTGCCAATCCTGATTCTTGTCCATTGCACGAATAGTCAATTATCCTGCCATAGACGGATTTTAATCTTCAACTACCTTTTAACCTTAATGTTTAGCTGTTTATCAATATTGATGTTTGAGACCTTGCTGTGCACAAAAAATTCAGGAGGTGGTGTTCATAATTACATTTGTCAGGAAGAAATAGAACTGGGAAATGCTTTGGAACATCCCGAGGATGTGAAATCAGTATATAAATATTCATTCTTTTTCTTTGGGTTGCAACTAATAATGGAGGATCTACTTTTCCTTGTTTGTAAGTAAACTATTGGTTAATTCTCCTGTGTTTATATTCACACAAGCTTGGGAGAATGTGGAATTTTTCTTGCACAATGTGCAGCATTTGTTTAATGAATCTTCAATTATTTGTTCTGTTTGAGTATCTGCACTAAGCTTGTCTGTACTTGGTCCTGTGATCTTTAACATTTTGTTGCAATGTTTGCAGAATAAATCCGAATAGTTCAAAATTGGATATTTGTGAGTTTTCAATTTTAAATTTACTTGTGAACCTCTATCAAAGGGCAATGAAGGGTAAATCATTAAATATATTTGAGGGGAAGGTAAATGTATTTCTCAGTGCTAAAATGATCAAGAGAAGTGGGGAGATGACAGAAATTGGTGGATGAGCAGCTATGATCATGCTGAATGGTGGTGCAAGACCAAACAGCCTTCTTCTGCTCTTAATTTTGATTGTTTTATCATCAGAAGGTCCCCAGAAGTTCAGGATTGTAGTTCACCACCAACCACATTACCCACCTCAGAAATCTTTTGAGGGCCTTCTAGTGGAGGTATTTCTGATGCTATTAGTGATGTGTAATAAAAGCTGGCCATGCAAGTGATGTGCACATCCAGCAAACAAAATAAATACTGCAATCGTGCAACATCCTTTGCACACATGCTATGATAAGGCTTTCCTCTGCCTTTTTTTGGTCTATAGCATTATTTCCCAGTGCCTCATGTTTAAATTCAGAAATGGCCATTGGTCTCTAGGGGTTGGACAGGCTAGATGCAGGAAGATTGCTCCCGATGTTGGGGAAGTCCAGGACAAGGGGTCACAGCTTAAGGATAAGGGGGAAATCCTTTAAAACCGAGATGAGAAGAACTTTTTTCACACAGAGAGTGGTGAATCTCTGGAACTCCCTGCCACAGAGGGTAGTCGAGGCCAGTTCATTGGCTATATTTAAGAGGGAGTTAGATGTGGCCCTTGTGGCTAAGGGGATCAGAGGGTATGGAGAGAAGGCAGGTACGGGATACTGAGTTGGATGATCAGCCATGATCATATTGAATGGCGGTGCAGGCTCGAAGGGCCGAATGGCCTACTCCTGCACCTAATTTCTATGTTTCTATGTCTCCAGATCTTTGTTATAGGCTACGTAAACTATGGTTTGACCAGTCATAACCCATACAACTTTAATAACCCAGGCAATTTCTCTTGATTATTTGAATGCTGTCAGAAAAGAAACAATGTCAAGTGACATCTACTTTACAGCTGTTGTCAAATAAGTTATACAGTTACGTTTCATTTTTCTTCCTTCAGTCATCCTAATCTGACTGTTCTGCCTCGGATTTTAATATTTCTATGTATTAGCTTCACTTATTTCTCCCTTTCTGTGCAGAAATATAAAACACATTATTTAAAACTCACATTTTCCAGAATAGATTACAAGTGAGATAGAAATAACAACATTAAGCATAGGTGATGAAAGTCGGAAGGGCTGAAGCGAACATGCACATGACAGAAGTTTGTCAGTGGACACCTGACATAAATTACAATGGGTGTTGCAAATTGCTGATAGCATCGCTTGCATGCAGACCCAATTTTGTGTGTACCAAGTATTTTGTATCTGGAATCGTTTGTTTGAATCATCAGTGCCTTTCACATCTATTGTGCTTTGTGTTTGTGATGCCCTTGTATCTGATCTTGTTAAACGCATACAGTATTTTTTATTTTTGTTTCTTTCCCCCCCCCCCCAATAGGTTGTGAACAATGCATCAGAGAAGACGTTTGCCAGTGCCACTTTCAGTTCACTCCTTGATGTCATTCTCTCCACCATAGTCTTCCTCTTTCTCTCCATCACATGTTTCATGAAGCAGGGACTGTGTACATCACCTTCGCATGCCTCTGTTGTGGTTTTTGTCCTTGCGATCCTGCTTCAAGTGCTTTCCTTGGTTATCTCCATCAGGTGAGGCAAGCATGCTGTGTGGAAGGCTGTATATTCTACGGGAAAGGGCCAGTACAGAATTTCAGCACCATCCATAAACCACTGTTTGTGTAAATGTCTCAGTGCATCTGTTTTATAGTTCATCCATTAGGTGTTTCCCATATGTTAATTGTGTCTTATCAAGGTTTTAAAAAAAACAAAAGTTGAAGACGCAAGTTATTAGGATCCTGCATCAGTTTGAGCAGTTTGAATTTCTGTTTTGTGGCAAATTAACATGATCAAGAAATTCATTTTCATATTCAATCTTTTCAGTCACTTGGTCTTTGGTTTAATTTCAACCTTTAAATAAATATGTTTATTACTATGATCAGTTATATAACATTGTTACAGTATGTGGTTGTATGTTAAAAGAAACATCTTTTAATCGTTCCAATGGGAAATGGGGGTGTTAGGCAACGGCCCCTGAACTCTTCTGATGCAGCTGCACACAATTAGCTGACCCGACCACTGACTGTTGCTGCGGGCTTGTCTTGGTGCAGCATTCACTTCAGTATTGCTCGCCTGGATTCAAAGGTCGCCAGCAGATGTTACAGTGGACCTTTGAGGTTAGGAGGAGAAATCTGGACCGCGAAGAACATATCTAATCCAGGTCCATTACCATCAAGCAATCATTCAATGTTTGAGCATGGATATCCTGGTGTAAGGATAAAAGGCTGTTTTCATGAGTAACTAATATATTTTTTATTTTTCTTTCTGCACTTTATCCTGTTGAACTATACACAAGACTTTGGGGGAAAATCAACCTGGAGCAAAGGCAGGTGTATGCTATTTGAGTATGAAATTGGAGGTGATGACGGCTGGACTCTCCTGTAGATGCTTAAGGCTTTTGTCAGCTTGCAACCCTGATTGAACTTGGTGCTCTATAAAAGCACAAATTACAACCCAACTATCAACCACGGAGGGAGATTAGGGCTTGTCCAGTGCAGTTGTTAACTGGTGCATTTTTTCAAAATGTTAACCTTGCTAAGTAATCAAAAGCTATTGCATATTGTGTGAATATGTTGGTTTCTGAATATGAAGGTAGCTGTCTTCTGGTAATAGAAAATTCAAGATAATGATGGACACGATCAAAATATTGGTTCTTTATGCTCCACACTGTCGCCAGCAATGCATTTAGAAATTCTTCGTGAACTGACTAGTAGTAATACCCCAGCCAGTCCCTAACAATTGCATTTGGGTCTCCGGAAATGGGTTGAGGATGAATTAGAATTCTAATTTACAGAACACCATTTCTGCTATTCAAAGTTAGTTGATTTCCTTTTCTGTCTTTCTAGCCCTTGCTCCAACCTCATTTAGCCTAGGAATGAAGTACAATATTTGTTTTTAATTTTGTATGGAAAAATGCCTGGAATTTGTGGGGGGGGGGGGGGGAGAAGGGGGAAAGAGTCTCTTATTTTGGAGTGTATCATATTGCTGCATAGTGCTCAAGTCCCTTACGTGCTCCAGCTTTGCCTCAGTAGCCCATGTAGTAGATGAATTTGAAGAGTTCCTATTCCCCAATTGGTGTTCAAGTTTAACTTTGGTCAGCAGCTGTATTCTGGAAATGGTAGATACTGCATGGATTGAATCCAGAGTAAGAAAGTTCAGAAATACTTGAAATGCATGTAATTTGATGCTGAAGTAACTAATTTTTGGTTTTAATTGTGTAAAATTAAATTTTTTATTTATTCTGGTATTAAGGAATTAAAGTTGCCAGTGTATTTTCGTTTTGCAATGCTGGAAATACCATGATTCTGAGAATGGCATGTAGGGTTAATGTTACAGATCAGTGTCCTTCGTTGTTCGAATTCACATTGTGATCTTCAACACAGAATGATTATGTTTTAGATATCTATATGACCAGTGTTCATACATGGGTCTGATTGTTAGTCAATAGATCCCTATATATCAACATCTGCTCCATTTAAACATTAGTGGCTTATGGTTGTGGTAAGTTTGAATTTATTTGGGATAGCTGTTATAATGAATTGCCCAGTTGTTCTAACCTCCATTCACTGTTCCATTGTAGAATGGCGTTTTACCTGGATGAGGTGATGCCATGTACCAAAAGACCGATGAGGGCAATCTCAGGCTGGCTGCCTCGTCATTTTGTTGGAGCCATTCTCATCTCTCTCCCTGCAGTTGCTGTGTTTTCCCATTTCACTTGTGAATTTAAAACCAATGTAAATGTAAGTATCCTTGCATCACCATAGGGGCAGACTTGGAGAACAATATATTCTTGAATAAAATATCCTTAATTCTACTTGAAAGTTCTGCCACTTTGAGTTATTTTGTTCTGAAGTGAAGAGTGAAGGAGGTGTATTCAGGCTTAACTTGGGATTGGATTGATACTCAGCAAAGTTTGCTTTTTCTTTGCAGTCTGGAAGCATCTTGGATTTTACCAAATTATTTTTATCTAATTCAGCAGAGCCCTAGAGTCGAGCCTGAGACTCGTGCCTGAGCTGTGCATTTCCAATCAATTTCTTTGGTTGATAGCTGCACGGCACAATTTAAAAAAAAAGTTGGTCCCTAACTTAAAATAGAAACCAGAATCTTTCTCATCTGTATGGTTCATCCATGTTCTGATTTTGATCTAATGAACTTTGAATATGATGACCAAGCTGAGTTGTTCCACGAGAACAGACAGAAGTAGTAGGAGTCGCAGGTAGAAGAGTTCAGCCTTGAAATGGAGACAGCACTTGGCCCAAGCTAGAGAGTGAAATCTGAAAAGGAATAATTAGTCATTTTGGGAAGATGCATGCAGCTAAAGTCACCCAAAGTTTATTTACTCACTGACACCCTTGCCAATGATTTCAACGGAAAAAGGCAGATTTAGATGTGGCTAGAGAATGGTGGGGAATTATTCTTGCAGTGGGCATGCAGATACAGTAGCTCCTTGCTACACAGTGGAAGAACTGAATCTTGGTGACTTGAGACGCAGTGATAGTTTTGAGGGCATCTTATCCCTCTGGAATACCAGGGATTAAAACATTTCCATTTGAGTCTGGGAGTTTTGGTCAGTACAAGGTCTTGGGAGGTTTTTGTACAAGGCTATGGCTCTAAGCATGTATTAAATGCAGAGGTAATGAATTTGAGCCTTCACTAAAATTAAAATCAACTTGATTGAGATATTTTACTTATGACTCTTTCTACAGGTTACCATGTTCTTCTGTTGTGCAATGATCATCACTTTCATTCACTACTGTAACTTTTGTCAATTGAGCTCCTGGATGAGGTTTTCTTTGGCTACCATTGTTGGTGTGTTGCTTCTAATTCTACTCTACGTCACGCTATGTCCTTCAATGTAAGTATTGCACTGTAATTTGCTACAAATTTGCATTTGATAAGGTTCCACTTAGGAGATTAGTGGGCAAAGATAGGGCGCATGGTATTGGGGGTAGAGTGCTGACATGGATAGAAAATTGGATGGCAGACAGGAAACAAAAGAGTAGGGATTAACGGGTCCCTTTCAGAATGGCAGGCAGAGACCAGTGAGGTACCGCAAGGCTCGGTGCTGGGACCGCAGCTATTTATAATATACATCAATGATTTCGAAGATGGGATTCAAAGTAACATTAACAAATTTGCAGATGACACAAAGCTGGGTGGCAGTGTGAATTGTGAGGAGGATGCTATAAGAATGCAGTGTGACTTGGGTGAGTGGGCAGATGCAGTTTAATGTGGATAAATGTGAGGTTATCCACTTTGGTAGCAAAAACAGGAAGGCAAATTATTATCTAAATGGTGTCAAGTTGGGAAAAGGGGAAGTACTACGGGATCTGGGGGGGTCCTTGTTCATCAGTCAATGAAAGTAAGCATGCAGGTACAGCAGGCAGTGAAGAAAGTGAATGGCATGTTGGCCTTCATAACAAGAGGAGTTGAATATAGGAGCAAAGAGGTCCTTCTGCAGTTGTATAGGGCCCTAGTGAGACCACACCTGGAGTATTGTGTGCAGTTTTGGTCCCCTAATTTGAGGAAGGCCATTCTTGTTATTGAGGGAGTGCAGCGTAGGTTTACAAGGTTAATTCCCGGGATGGCGGGACTGTCGTATGCTGAGAGAATGGAGCGGCTGGGCTTGTATACCCTGGAGTTTAGAAGGATGAGAGGGTATCTTATTGAAACATATAAGATTATTAAGGGTTTGGACACGCTAGAGGCAGGAAACATGTTCCCGATGTTGGGGGCGTCCAGAACCAGGGGCCACAGTTTAAGAAAAGGGATAAGCCATTTTAAACGGAGACGAGGAAACACTTTTTCAGAGTTGTGAGTCTGTGGAATTCTGCCTCAGAGGGCGGTGGAGGCCAGTTCTCTGGATACTTTCAAGAGAGAGCTAGATAGGGCTCTTAAAGATAGCGGAGTCAGGGAATATGGGGAGAAGGCAGGAATGGGGTACTGATTGGGGATGACCAGCCATGATCACATTGAATGGCGGTACTGGCTCGAAGGGCCGAATGGCCTACTCCTGCATCTATTGTCTAAAGCAGAATTACCTCCGTATGCTGGATCTTTCTGGATATTTCATTCTCCCTTTTGAGGTGTGTTTTTAGGAGTTTTTAGGTCAAGGATGGCAGCAATGATAGAACTGCTGCTTCAGTGTCACAGACCTGGTTGCTAACCTTGGGGGCTTTTACACGTTCTCTCTGGGTTTCCTCTGTCTGTTCCGGTTTCCCTCCACATTCTAAATATGTGCAGGTTTGTAGGTTGATTGGTCTCTGAATTGCTCCTAGTGCAGGGAGTGGATATGATAGTGCGCTAACATGGAACAAGCGTGAACAGGTGATCAATGGTCAGCATGGACTCGGTGGGCTAAAGGGTCTATTTCCATGCTGTATCACTAAAGGAAACAGTAGCATTTGGGTTTGTAGCAGATTAATATATCCAGTACGAGGCAGAGGAAGAACTTGCATCACTGCAAGAAAGAAGCTATCACTGACTGATTGCTGAAGGTGTGCAGTAGTCCAGCTAAGGATGATAGCAAGCAATGGGAAAGAATATGTCAAACTATGGAAGCTTGGCTTCAGATGAAACTGGAATGTAACAGTTCTTTTGTACTGTAGGCACTTACTGTATAACCCAAAGAAAAGTTATAATTTTTAATTCCAATCTTTTCACATCTGAAAGACGTCGGCTGGGGGTTAGTTCCAACTTGCAAAAATGTAACATGGTTGAGTAGGCAGGTATCAAGTATTCTGATGCCAATAAAGAACAAGTGACCAACAGGAAAATAAGTACATATGCTCATATTTTGTGAGTAACCAATTCTGTCCAATACTATGATGGGGTGAAATTATTCAACGTGTTTTCCCCAGGTAGATCCATACTGTCATATGGAGCCTGGGGTTTACTTGTGACATTATAGCTTAGACTAAGTGCTGGTAATATCCTACTGATATTTGCACTTGAGCTAAGTCAGACTATTTGTATTTGGTGACGCTGTAAACAAGATTATGGACAAATGAACATTTGTTCCGATGCTATTTGTTGAAGACCTGATTCGGGCTTGTTCCACTGACAGTATTAACAAGAATTGTGGATCAGCTAGGGGGAATAATAAGATGCCATTTACATCATGAGTATCTCTAAAAGAGAGGAACATCTGAGAAGGAATGAAATGTGCAAGTCTGCCATGGAAAATAGGGGCGGCACGGTAGTGCAGTGGTAGATTTGCTGCCTTACAGTGCCAGAGACCCAGGTTCGATCCTGACTATGGGTACAGAGTTTGTACGTTTTCCCTGTGACGCGTGGGTTTTCTAAGGGTGCTCCGATTTCCTTCCACACTCCAAAGACGTACAGATTTGTAGGTTAATTGGCTTCAGTAAAATTGTAAATTGTCCCTAATGTGTAGGATAGTGCTCGTGTATAGTGCATGTGTAGGATTGTTGGTCTGCGTGGAGTCGGCCGAAGGGCTTGTTTCCGCGCTGTATCTCAAGGCTAAATAGAGCAAGGTTCTTTATATCAATATTTGACAGTGATTTTGGAATAACTTTGGGGTTAAATCTTTTTAGTGGGAAAAACAAAACAATATTTTTTTGTATTGGAGAGGATGAATCTGAAAAGTTAATTAGCACTTTAATAAACACCAATACTCTCAATCCTGGCATGTGAGTAATTACACATCTGCATGTACAGTTAATAAATTAGGTTACGAGGGAAAAACTTGGTTTAAGAACTTCCTCTTTGTTTACAGCTCGCCTGAAGTCCAATTTGACTCTCTTGAATCATTCGGGTAAGATCTTAACATTTATTATGATTTTCAGAAGCAATTGCGGAAACTTTATTTCACAAAATAGATGCAATAAATATCCTCAGTCAATGCAGGATTCCATTCCTATAATTTGCATGTGCCTTATATAGACCAAATAGTCTTTCCATTGCTGCCAAATTAATAATGGTTTATCTGATGATATAACAATTGCACAGAAGGATCTGTCTCAAAGTGGTCACTTCATTATAGTACAGTGGGTGAGGAGCATCGTCATGGTTGCAATCATTTATGTAGATGCTAAAGATCCTGCAACAGACTTCAGTGGTGTCTTAGCCAAGTTGCAACTTTCAACTAGTATTGTGAACGTAGGTAATCTGAAATAAAACACACAATCTGGAAACCTGGGTCGGCAGCAAAAGTGGAAAGCGAAACACTTAATGTTTCAGACTTTACAGAAGTCTTAAGATTTTGGGTAATCTGGACATTGATCTAATGTTCTTTTCATAATGGGGATCAGATTTAAGTAATTCATCAACTGTGAAACATAGAATGTCTCGAGAGCATGCAAGAAGCAGGTTTCTTTTCATAGACTGTAATGTAAGATTTCAGAGAAATATTAGAATGCGAGAGTATAATTTTCACAATAGCATAATACCGGGAGATATTCTTCTGCTCTAATCTGGACAAGGTTCATGTTATCCAGTCCCTTTAGAATCGTAAATCATAATTAAGCGTTTTTCAAGTGAGGACGTCAAATTTACATCCCTTGAGCTTTTCCATTTTTGTGGTTTATGCAGTTTTACTCTTTTAATAGCATCTAATGATTGTGTAAGGAAATTTCATCTGATTTTTTAAAATATTTGTAAAACATACCTACTGGTTAAAAAGAAAAATCACTCTCTTTATTGTCTTCCTCAACGCCAACAGAGAAGTGGGCTGCAATGTCTCAATGTCTACTTGGAGTTCAAAGAATCTAGAACTGATCCGAAAGGAAGTGATTCTGGATATCGTCCTGTTGCTTTTGCTGGTCTGGTTCCTGAACCGGGAATTTGAGGTCAGCTATCGTCTGAATTACCATGGTAATGTGGAGGCAGACCTTCATCGCCACAAGATACAGAGCATGAAAGACCAGGCTGACTGGCTGCTTCATAACATCATCCCTGCGCATGTGGCTGATCAACTCAAGGTCACTCCCCATTACTCCAAAAACCATGAAGATGTGGGTGTTATTTTTGCCAGCATTGTTAATTTCAGTGAGTTTTATGAAGAGAATTATGAAGGGGGCAAGGAATGCTACCGAGTGTTGAATGAATTGATTGGAGATTTTGATGAATTATTGGGAAAGCCTCAATACAACAGCAATATTGAAAAAATTAAAACCATTGGAGCTACCTACATGGCAGCTTCTGGATTAAATCCATCGCAGCGACGTGATAGCAACCATCCACACAGTCATTTGCAGACTCTTTTTGAGTTTGCCAAAGAAATGATGAGGGTCGTGGATGAGTTCAACAAAGATATGCTGTGGTTCAACTTTAAACTACGGATTGGTTTCAATCACGGACCCCTCACTGCAGGAGTTATCGGCACGACAAAGCTTCTGTATGACATATGGGGTGACACAGTGAACATTGCTAGTAGGATGGACACTACAGGAGTGGAATGTAGGATCCAGGTGAGTGAGGAGAGTTATCGAATATTAAGCGAAATGGGCTATGACTTTGATTATCGGGGGACAGTGAATGTCAAGGGCAAAGGTCAAATGAAGACATACTTGTACCCTAAAAGCACAAACAGTGGGATCATCCCATCGCATCAGCATTCGGTGTCACCAGACATCCGAGTGCAAGTGGACGGAAGCATTGGGCGCTCTCCCACGGATGAACTTGCTGGCCTTGTGCCTTCTGTGCAAATCATGGACAAATCTGCTCAATGCTCGGACAACTCTGAGGATAAAGACTTGCTTTGTGCTCTACAGAAGGTAAAGACGAAGCAGGTAGAAGAGGCATGCAGCAAAATGGGTGACGAGGATCCAGAGGAGATGGATGAACTGACAAAACTACAAATTTCTACTTGTCTATGATGCATCTTGTCATATCACAAATCAGCCTCGTCGGTAGGAACCAGTTCACGTTGGTAGTGTCTGTGCGTGAAGTGATTATTCCTGGTTTTTAATATTTTCATTTTATATCCTGATTTCTGTGTTGATCACAGTAACGCAGGAGGCAGCTCCATTGCTAATGTCTATGCTGTTTATGGATATCAAGTGCCTTTTGGGGAGGGGGGGAACTGAGGCCTATGGAAAGAGGCTGCAGAAAGCATGACTTAGAACCCTGCACAATGCTTTGGTTATAATCTTCCAGTCTCTTTCCACACATCAACCCATCTCCCACCCAAATGTCTCATTCGGTTGGCTTGGTTTGCTGCTTCATCTTTTCATTCCTGTAGTCGTGTCACATTTATTCTGAGCCTCTGGGGAATACTAATGATGAATGCCAGCAGTGCACCAAGGGATATGAGGCAAAAGAATCTGGTCATGTGAAGCATTAACAAACTTCAAATCAGTCCTCACTTGCTGGTACTCCAAAGGGTCTGGAAATTAATAAGCTATTTCAAACTTCGAGGCAATGTTTTTCATTTACCATGCCCTCATTGAAAACAGGCTATTAACTAACTTTCTGATAGTCACCCTTGTTTCCAGGGTAGGGATAATGCCTAAAAAGAATTGGGTAAGTAGAAGTCTTAAGCCCAGGGTTGTTCAGATCTGCATGAAAATATGGCAGATTATGTAAATCCAGTTTATAATACTAGAGGCTTGTTTTCATTGTTTCCAAAGAAATGTTCTCATTAAAACACTCACAATTCTTGATTCCTTTATCTGCCTTCAGTTCTGAAAATCAGCCTTATTTCAGGTTGGAGATGATAGGAGTTGCAAGTATGATATGAGATAGGACCAGTAACTGAACCAGCGGAGACTCTGTTCCCGGATATCTATGGTCGTGGGTCTATCTATACTGTTCACCAGTTAAGCAGATTGCTGCAGTAACATGGCATCTTCCAATCTTCAGATAAAATTCCTGAACTAAGCAATCTTCTATCCCAAGGCTGTGAGGGTGAAACATTCCCAGGAGTAGTGCTGTTTAATATAATTGAAATTGTCTGAAATATTCAGCAGGTCAGGCAGCATCTGTAGAAAAAGTAACAATGTTTTGGCTTGAAGACCCTTCGCCACCTTGAAATTTTATTTTTGTTATTTTCACAGATGCTAACTGAATTGACCATTTCTAGCTGTTTTGATTGCAAATTTTCAGCATCTGCCGTGTTTTGATTTTCATTCAAGTTGTCTGCCCTTCCGATCTTGTATGGGAAACCTATTGGTAGGGAATTGAGGATGGAAGTGATAATTTTCACAGTAAAAATAATGTATTCAAAACTGGAAGACAAAAATTAGCATTTAATGCTGTGTCAATTTTTCATTATTAAATGGTATTGCTTAGCAGAAATTGATAACACCTCCCCGTCCTAAATCGAAAGCTAGGACTGAATGCAAATTTTATGCCATTTCATAAGATCTGCAAAATTGCCTGGATCAGAATAGAATCGTCAATTCAATCTTTCCCCAACTATTTTTCACTGCCAGCACTTCCTCTCTCATTCCCACCACAATTTTGACATGTATTTTTTTTAAGTGCTGATTGTTTGTGTTCTTGAGTTGTGTTTTAAAACCCAGCAATGAAAATGTGTGGAATATATTGGGAAATGTAAGCCCTTCCTAATGTTATGTTGGAGGCCCCACTTGCCGCTGATCGTGAGATTCCTTATAAATTACTGACGACGCATTCGCATCTTTCAAACTTTGGAGTTAATTTAATTTAGGTATTCCAATCAAATGAATATTGGGTTTGTTTTAACCCCCTGCGTACTTGGCAAACTACTCAAACCGAACACTAACATCTGTTGAAATTTACCTTGACCTGACTCTCTCTTCCCAAACTGGTTGAAGTGGATAATTATTTCCTTACAAAATCTAATTAAAGCTAGTGTGTCAAGCAATATAAGCAATAATATTAGATATAAGAATAACAAAATAGCATTGAACATATGAGTTGTTGAAATGCACTGCACTCTAAATCTACAAATCAGATTATGGATTCGGTAGTTATTTCAATTTATTCATTGCTCGACATAAATAGGTCTCGTTTGGGACAAGACTGACAAAGTTTTATACAACTTTCTAATGCATTCAGAATCCAAGCTCATTGAAGAAATGTCTGAAACTGCTCTAAGAACAAGGTGTTCACTGGGGCAGTTTTGGTGTTTAACCAGTATCAAGAGAAATGTGTTCTGCAACTGCACAACAATAAATTCATACAGTTGAAATAAGTTACGTATACTTTACTTTAATGCCTCATCAGCAAGAGGTGTACACAAGATAAACCTTAATCAAATTGGACACTAAAATGATAGGATGAGAGATGTATTGACATCCCCCTTTAACAGAAGGATTGTTTTGTCTCTAATCAAATGAAATATTTTTAAATTCACTCACTCCAAGCAGCTTTGGCTCCATTCAACAGGCTGGTATTTTGCAACCAATTATCTATAGCTCTACTATCACTAAGGCAACTTCTCTGCACATAAATCTTCAGATTTAATAAAGTATATTATTTCAGTGCATCCTTGCTGATGTATATGCATTAAAATAAAATTATAAGCAGATTAAGTGTTCCTAATTTATTTGCAACTAAATGGCTGCTATATAATTTGATTCCTCTCGTAATATTCAATGGAGGAATTTAAATTTGGATGAAAGCACTTGAGTACTTCTGCTGCAAACAAAATTCTTGAGGCTGGAGGCAAGTCTTCACCTGTAAGCCCAAGAAAGGAGCCTGTGACCTGGCCCTGTGGAGTGTAGGATCTTCAAGCTGTAAGTTGAGTGAGCTTTGTCATTGTACTCAAAGTTGAAAGATTATTTTCAAATGACACTAGGATAGTGTCCGTTACTGCCAATTGTCCACTATAACCGAGTACGGTATTATTGTATGTAATTGAAACAAAACTGCAGATGGTTAATACACAAAAGAGACAGTGCTGGAGTAACTCAGCGGGTCAGGCAGTACCTCTGGAGAACGTGGAGGGGTGACGCCGGGACCCTTCTTCAGACTGATTCAGTCTACTAAGTTACTTCAGCACGTTGTGTCGTATCGTCTTAAAACCAGGCGGCGATGCCGCTGGTCTCCCCCCGCGAGCCCTTCACCAGTTACCGCACAGTCCGATTGATGCGGCTCACATTATAGCCCCTGTCTGGAATCTCGCTCTTCATGCCGCTGCCAATGACAAGACGAGCTTGGTCACCATGGGGCTCCCTTCTCTCACCAGCTGCCACTTTGCCCGCTCCACCCTCCCGTCGTTTTGACCAGTCTGTCACTCCCTTCTCCACCACCTCCTTCTCCCCCACAGGTGCTGACATCGTCCAAGGCAACGTACGTAACCGACCCCGGGTGATAGATGGGGGAGAGGATGATTGGAAAGAGTGACGGGAGGATGACACAGCAGCGGTGGAGCGGGGAGCAGACTAAGCGACTGCCATCTGGAAGAAGCAGCCGCTGGTGAGGGGAGGGAACCCCACAGTGACCGAATGCGGCCTGTCGGTGGTGGTGATCTGAAGAAAGCCATGTCCCCAGGGGCTACAACATGAGCCATGTCAATCAGACCTTACAGGTCAGATCAAGGGCTTGCTCGTACACCTTGCAAGCCAGTGCTGGTGACGGAAGCCAGGGCTGTAAGTGGCTGGGGAGACGGTGAGAGCTGGGAATGGCACCGGCCGGTCCATCCACTTTAACCAAAATCCGTTATATAAGGGTCCGTTAAAACGAGGGTTTACTGTACTTTAAAATTGCTCTCACTTTAAAGACTGATTATTTCAAATTAGAAAACAAGATCATGGTTAAAAACAGACTTTCCATCGCTAAACGGTGAAAACACCCCCATGGCCCCACTGCTAAGGTTAGTTTTCTGATATTTAATTTCAATTGCCACTTTTTTAAGTACTATAGTGTTTCTTAAATGGAGTTTGTTTAAATTATTTCTAATGACTGCAGCTGCAAAGTCCTCTGCACCAAAGTAAATTCTGCAGCACAGTTGAATAGGAGTTGGCCAAGCTCAACAATTTCCTCTGAACATCGTGATATGATGACCTTACAGGAATAGAAAGGGTGGGGTGGGTGGGGGGAGGGTACTGTTGTGGTCCTGTCTTGGGTCATCGGTGCTGTCTTGGAGTCACCTAAGCATTTTGTATTTGCTTTCGAGGCCAATTTTATATTGGACCTCTATAATATACAGATGATGAGTATTTATCTTGAAACTACTGCAAATTCATCAGATGTTTTAAAAGTCTCTCACAGTGGAACCTTTCTAAAATAAAGTGACTGACTTAATTTAGGGAGCTGCTGTTCCACTTTTGTTCCCAATTCTCCAGAACCACTGACTGTTTGCCCAATGGAGAGAATTGGCCATCATGGTGGGAAGACCTGTTGCCATGTGCTGACATGCCCTGTCACCTCCATAGCCACATGATTGACAGCAGAGTTGGGGTGGGTGGGTTGGTGATGGGTGATCCGGTCTTGGGGCTGTTATGTATGCAGTCCTATGGGCACTCATTAATTATCCCTATTGTACTAGGAGTTGTTGGTTTTACTTCTACCCCGCAAAACATGTTTATTGAACCACACTTGTCCACTTTGGTCACACACTGCCTCAAGAAAGACATCACTAAGAAACCTTGTTTATGAAAATACATAGCCATGACTGATCCCAAGGCGGGTCTGGGAGCACCAGACCAGTTGAAGCACAGTTGCTGTGACCCATTAGCTGCTGCTGAATATAGTCTCAATAAATGGCAGTAATGAAGGAGCAGATCTCTGAACAACACTACATTGTAACTGAGTTTGGTCTGAAGGGATTGTGGGTCTCACACTCGTGGAATGTTGTATACTGCTCTGCAGTTGGTCTGGTTGTAAATACAATGCCTATGCTTTGACAGACAATGTATGTGAAATATTAAGCTATATGTATATAGATAAACAATATATCTGAATTATTACTACCAATCTGTAATCAATTGTATATTAAATTCAATTTACTGCGAATAACAATGACTTCACTGTAAATGTTCACCGTACATCTGCCAATTGGAATACAGTATTCATAATAAAGTTTTACATGAATGGTGCTGTGAGGCAGCAATGCTTAACCATGAATAGCTGGACCTTGCATGCAGGATGATACTTACCTGGTATGTTCATCTGTGTGTGTGCGTATATTTAAAAGTTCAAGGTCCTGTGTTGCTATGGCATACTTGCAACTTGCATTCTATAATATAATAACAAGGAATTGCAGATGCTAGTTAATACCAAAGATATACGCAAAATGCTGATGTAACTTGGGTCAGGCCACATCTCTGTAGAAAATGGATAGGTGGCCCTTCGGGTCGGGACCCTTCAGACTGATTGCTGGGGGTAAGTGGGGGAAACAAAGTGAAAAGTGTCTATTTTTGCTTTTCTATAAATTAGTTTACCTTTTCATATTTTTCTCTTCTGGGATCTCTGGATAAAGCCACCCCAATCCAGATTTGTTCTTGCAAGGAAGCAGACATCAATTTTTATTCTTTTCTTGCAGCACTCAATGACTGATTATTCATCAAAGCTTAATAACCAAGATTATTTGCCTGAAATCAGAAATGCTGATTGTTGGTCAAACTTGGTATCAGTTTTGTCTCAGTTGTAGAACTCAGAGCTGACAGTTTTTTGTAGATGAGCTACTCATGGTGGGCATTGCGCCCCTGTAGTGTTAAATGTCTCATGGAGGTGTAAACAGAACGGCTGGAGAACAATGGAAGTTTGAACAGCATCTTGGGTATTTTATCCAAGAACCAAGGAGATTGATCTGAAATGTATCTCATTGCTGTTGGAGAGATCAGTCGGTGTCCAACATGTCAAAATTCATGTTTCAATCCTGATCTTCCTGAATCAACACACTTTTTTAAAATACAGAAGTTACTGTTCTGGCACATTTGGGATGTGAAGAGTAAAATGCTGGGTTTAGGAACAGTCACCTTCGTTCCTCCATGTATGAGAGCTGGGTCTGAAAACCTAGCTCTCGTAAAGCGTAAGCTGCTTTACGAATAGTGTTTCAGCAATCTGAAGGGTCCAAATCAGAATTTGTGATCTAGAATATTTATCTTTTCTGTACCATACCCATGATTATGACAAACATTCCTATAGTGTTTTTGCAGGGTTTCCCATTGCTTGTCCAATGTAGTTTTCCTTTCTCTCAGATTTAAAATGTATTAGCAAATAGTTAAATTATCTAAATACAAAATTTGATCTTTGTGGAACGTGGAGGAACCTCCTGCATCCCAACTGATGATGATCATTGTGTAAACATGTTGCAATGGGTCAGTGATCTAAAGGAACTATTTCAGAGGCCCAAGTTTTTGATGACAGTGGTTGGGGATGAGTCACTTTCCTAAAAGACATACCAGAAAAAGAGAACTTCAGACTGCAATAAAAATGTGGATTCAAAACTATGCACAGTTTCTTGCCATACTTTAAAGCTGTGTAGAAGACCTGCACTCCCCGTGTTGTCTTTGCTAAGATGGTAGTTCTGATCTGAGTATGGAGATGCACTGTACTGCACTCCAATGCTGCATTTGGGAAGTGTTGCCTTTTAAATTGGTTTCTTCAAGTCAGCAGTCTTACTCATCAGATATTTTCAGTCAAATTATATTGCTCACAAATAGGTTTAAAGGTGTTAAGTATTTATTGAACAATACCTAAAGATCAATGTTGTTGCGTTTAGATAACATTGTTGCCCAATAAAGCATTGTCTGAGAGAAATGGAAGATACTGAATAATTCAACAGGTTAGTAAATGGAATAGATAGCTTAGAATTGTATTTTCATCAGCCAACTCCCTCAGGGATTGATGGATTCATTTTTAAACTTGGTTAATGGTACAGACTGTCAAAGTGTGCCTGATGGTGCAATTGAATAGGTTGTTCAGTAGATTCTGCTGTTTTATTTTATTTCACTTGCTCCTGTTATAGACACTTCATATTCAGTGCTTTCCCAGATTTTTGAACATCGCCAGCCAGACAAACCCTTGAGTTGATGAGACTGTTTCATTCGTTTTTAAAGGAAGATTTTAAAATACTCTTGAATTGTCTTTCTCCACTTGTTACCTCTTGCATGACAGAACTGCCCATGCTTGTCATGTATGTGAATGATGTGGTCCACTCAGATCATTAGAGCCTCGGTTCTATGGGAGAAGGTACTGCTGTTGCTTTGCATATATTACCAATGATTTCCCTGGAGGCAGCAACACAGGTCAACAGGGTGGTGAAGATCTTGCTAGAGTGCATTGCTTCGGCTAGCCTTAGCTGGAATGTCAAATGATTGTATGAAGCGCACGAGGCTGAAGAACACAGTTAGCCTAGTGGCGGGTTTTCACATTCAACCGCCAAAAACCTCTGTTTCACTGGAGGCACGGGTGAATTTCATTAACATATCTGGCTTTGAGAGATGCTCCTGAGATTGAGGAAGTGATAAGGTCGTAAGTCATAAGTAATAGGAGTAGAATTAGGCCATTCGGCCTATCAAATCTACTCTGCCATTTGATCAAGGCTGATCTATCTCTCCCTCCTAACCCCATTCTCCTGCCTTCTAATAACCTCTGACACCTGTACTAATCAAGAATGTATCTCTGCCTTAAAAATATCCACTGGCTTGGCCTCCACAGCCTTCTGTGGCAAATAATTCAACAGATTCACCACCCTCTGACTAAAGACATTTCTCCTCATCTTCTTAAAAGAATGTCCTTTAATTCTGAGGCTTTGACCTCTAGTCCTAGACTCTCCCACTAGTGGAAACATCCTCTCCACATCCACTCTATCCAAGTCTTTCACTATACTGTATGTTTCAATGAGCCCCCCCCCCCCCCCCCCCCCCCATCATTCTTCTAAACTCCACGAGTACAGGCCCAGTGCCGACAAACGCTCATCATAGGTTAACCTACATATCGTGTGGTCATTCTTGTAAACTTCCTTTGGACCCTCTCCAGAGCCAGCACATCCTTTATCAGTTATGGTGTCAAAATTGCTCAATATTCCAAATGCGGCTTTACCAACCCCTTATAGAACCGCAACATTACATCCCTGTTTTTGCATACAATCCCTCTTGAAATAAATGCTAGCATTGAATTTGCTTTCTTTACTACCGATTCGACTTGCAGTTTAACTTTTTGGGAATCCTACACCAGCATTTCCAAGTCCTGTTGCATTTCTAATTTCTGGATTCTCACCCCATTTAGAAAATAGTCTATGCTTTTATTCCTATTACCAAAATGCATTACTCCACACTTTGCTACACTATATTCCATCTGCCATTTCTCTGTTCACTCTCACAACCTGTTCAAGTCCTTCTGCAGAGTCCCTGCTTTCTCTACACTACCTTGCCCTCCACCTATTTTCGTATCATCCGCAAACTTTGCCACAAAGTTTAAGTCGCCTTGTCCAAATCATTAATATACAACGTGAAGAGAAGTGGCCCCAACACCGACCCTTACAGAGCTCCACTGATCGCTGGCAGCCAACCAGAAAAAGCCCCCTTTATTGCCACTCTGTCTTCTGCCCGCTAGCCAACCTGCTATCCATGCTAGTATCTGCCCTTTGATACCGTGGGCTCTCATCTTCCTAAGCAGCCTAACATGTGGCACCATATCAAAGGCTTTCTGAAAATCTAAGTAAACAACATTACTGACTCTTTTGTCCTGCTATTTACTTCTTCAAAGAATTCCAGCAAATTTGTCAAGCTAGACCGCCCCTTCACAAATCCATGCTGACTTTGGCCTATTTTATCGTGAACTTTTGCATATTTTAGGACTTTGTCATGAATCTTTCATTGCTGGCTAGTGGGCAGAGTTCACTGGAGCAGTTTGGTAAAGGTCCTTTGACTTTGGATGCTTAATGCAAAATGTTTTCTCTTATGTGCTTTTTTAATGACTTGAACCTCTGCTTTCAAATGCACACAAGTATATTCTTACAACTACTATTGTAATTACCGCTGTAGTTCTGGAAAAAGGGGGGGAAAGCAGCAAAAGCTAATGTGTCCCTTATGGACTGAGACATGAGAAATTATTTTGGGGAACTAAAGAAATGGCAGAGAAGCTAAATATTTCCTGATTGTCTTCAAGAAACGATGGAGTGGTGAGCTTTATCAGTGGTAGAAAAATTGTTGGAGAAATTTCTATGGGATAGGATTTAATTCGTTTTGGAAAGGCAGGAACTAATTAGAGGTCGACAAAAATGCTGGAGAAACTCAGTGGGTGAGGCAGCATCAATGGAACGAAGGAATAGGCGACATTTCTGCAGGAAGAAGCGTCTCGACCGGAAACGTCGCCTATTCCTTAGCTCCATAGATGCTGCCTCACCCGCTGAGTTTCTCCATCATTTGCGTCTACCTTAGATTTTTCCAGCATCTGCAGTTCTTTCTTAAACAACTAATTAGAAGTGGTCGGCATTGGTTTGTGACCCATGGAGTGCCGCAATAGAATGTTTTTTACACAGGTAATTGATGATCGCAGACCAATAGATATGGACCTGAATAAGGTAATTGACAAGGTCCAGCACAGTAGGATGGTTGAGGGTATGTACATTGAATCCAAAGCAAACTGGCTTGGCGATGCGAGACAGAGAGTAGTGGTGCAAGGATGTATTTCTGATTGTAGCTCTGTAACTAGCGTATCACAGGCATCAGTGTTGGGCCGTTTGCTTTTTGAGATACTTTAATAACTTAGATGTATATGTATGGGATATGAATACCAAGATTGCAGATGACATGAAAATTGGTGATGTGGATAATGATGGAGGTTGTTTAAGGCTATAGCAGGATCTCTATCAGAAGAACTGTTGGGTGGTGTATTGACAGCTGGAATTTAACCACCTCTCAATGCCAACAAAACAAAGGAGCTGATCACTGACTTCAGGAAACAAGGTGGAGTACATACCCCAGTCTGTATCATTCTGCTGAAGTGGAAATGGTCCAACCCTGCTTACACTACAACCAAGAATGCACACCAACGCCTTCACTTGAAAGTTCGGCAAGTCTCCAGTGATACTTACCGATTTCTATAAATGCACCAGAGAAAGCATCCTGTCCAGCAGCAACATAGATAGCTTGGTTTGGCAATTGCCCTATCCAATACTGCAAGAAATTGCAGAGTTGTGAACATGGCCCCACTCATCACACAAGCTGGCCTCCTCTCTTTAACCCCCTCCCCCTAACCTCCCTATACTGTGCACTGTCTTGGGAAAGCATCCTACATAATTAAGGACTACTCACATCCCTGTCACTCCTCTTCCATCAGGCAAAAGGCCCAAAAACTTGAAAACACGCGCAGGAACAGCTTCTTTCCCTGTTGAAGACCACTTACCTGCTTTCTTTGCTCCAATAAGTTTTGATCTTGGTTGAAACATTTTTACACTAACATTGGTGGATATATGGGATGAGCAGCCCGAGAAGGTATGAGGTGGTTGAAGCAAGTACTATAACATTTAAAAGACATATTCTTGAATGCTCTGAATGTATGAAGAAGGGTTTCAGCCCGAAACGTTGCCTATTTCCTTCGCTCCATAGATGCTGCTGCACCAGCTGAGTTTCTCCAGCATTTTGTCCACCTTCTTGAATGCTCCAGCTAGTTGGTCCTCGCAGCTTTTGAGGACGTGGCTAGGGACCATTACCCACCACAATTATGATCTTGCTTTCAAAAGCAAGTAAGGTGAAGGCAGCTAAAAAGACAACGAGGAGGTATTCCATACACTGAAGAGACAGAACCAAAAATGATGCAACAATTACAATTTAAATCTAAACATACCAATAGCCATTGTCCTAATGCATAATTTTGACGTGAAACGTCGCCCATTCCTTTTTACCCATAGAAGCCGTCCGGCGCATTATAGACAATTATGTGCAGGAGTAGGCCATTCGGCCCTTTGAGCCAGCACCGCCATTCAAGGTGATCATGGCTGATCATCCCCAATCAGTACCCCGTTCCTGCCTTCTCCCCTTATCCCCTGGCTCCGCTATTTTAAAGTGCCCTATCTAGCTCTCTCTTGAAAGCATCCAGAGAACCTGCCTCCACCTGAGGCAGAGAATTCCACAGACTCACCACTCTGAGAAAAAGTGTTTGCTCGTCTCCGTTCTAAATGGCTTACTCCTTATTCTTAAACTATGGCCTCTGGTTCTGGACTCCCCCAACATCGGGAACATGTTTCCTGCCTCTCGCGTGTCCAAAGCCTTAACTATCTTATATGTTTCAATTAGATACCCTCTCATCCTTCTAAACATCAGAGTGTACAAGCCCAGCTGCTCCATTCTCTCAGCATATGACAGTTCCGCCATCCCGGGAATTAATCTTGTAAACCTACGCCGCACTCTCTCAATAGTAAGAATGTCCTTCCCCAAATTAAGAGACCAAAACTGCACACAATACTCCAGGTGTGGTCTCACTAGGGCCCGGTACAACTGCAGAAGGACCTCTTTGCTCTGCTTCTTCTTCTTTGGAGTTTTACGGCAGCCGGCATCCGCAATGTTGCATTGCTGCCACCTCTTTGCTCTTAAATTCGATTCCTCTTGTTATAAAGGCCAGCATGCCATTCGCTTTCTTCACTGCCTGCCTTTTTCACTGCATTGTTTGTTGTTTCGGATTCCAACACCTGCAGTCGTCTTCCTTTTTGGTATTGACATTGAC
Organism: Amblyraja radiata; assembly: GCF_010909765.2. Lineage (NCBI taxonomy): Eukaryota > Metazoa > Chordata > Chondrichthyes > Rajiformes > Rajidae > Amblyraja > Amblyraja radiata. The sequence continues at coordinate 22,719,823 of NC_045977.1, forward strand.
TGACTCAAATTAAACTAATTGCTTAAACTGTTCAGTGAATCATTATTTTGAGCCCAGTAATGATCAATATTTAATCAAGCAAAAGGTGCGGTAATTTTAAGTGTTACTCTAGCTTTAGTGGCTGTAATTTTATGTGTATGCTGACATGGCACCCAGATTTTATGGTGCAAACAAATTATCTACTGCTCTAGCAGATGAAATCATTTTCATAATTAGCATTCAACTAATGATTTGTACAGTTATTTACTTTTAGAACAGTAAATATTTCTTATTAATAAACCAATTACCCAACCCTATCCTCAACTAAACAACTGAGGCGCGAGTTGACGCTGGGCAAACATTATCAAAATCTCCAGTGAAAATTTATTTTGCTCACCTATTTGTTAACAGGATTTAACGAGTATCCTAAATTGCCTGTAGACTGCTGGGCCATTTCATATGGTAGATTTACGTGGATAGGATCCGATAAGGGTGGTAATTTTTCTTCACTTCTGCACCAAGGAAAACCTTTTATAAATACAAAAAAGTAACAAAAGTACTTCCTTTCACGGTTTTCATGAGTGTTCTCCTAAATATGTCCACGCTGACATATAATGCACTTAAGTGTTTCCTCCGTCAATAGTTGGGTTCATTATCTCCAAAAAATGTGTATAAGAAAACAATGCCTCTTCAACACCAGAACATGCACAAGACCACTCTTTTACAAATCTATTTGCACGTAGCTGTAGTGTGGAAGAAGTGCTCGTTACCTAATTTACATTCAGCCTTTTCTATTTATTTTTACTCAAGTCGCCATATATTTCCAACTGTTATTGAAAGTTGCCACTTTTCCAAATTCCTTTACCTACCCAAAATTCTTAAAGATTCCTTTACTTAGGAATATAGCTAGTCTAAACTCAATTTAAGTAACCCTTTTCAGTAATTATGACTGACTTCATTTATTATTCGTCTTTGTTCTCGACACCTCTGCAACACTCATTACACCAAACCACTCTTCTATTCTAACCCTTTTGCCCAGTTCCATGCACTGCCCTTGGTGTCATTCTTAGTTAATGAAATTGATTCTCCCAGGTCTCTAGACCCCAAGAATCTGGCCTTTCCTACTCCTCTTTCTCATCCTTTGACAATAATTAAATATGAGACATAACGCCGTGCTAATAACACCAAACTCTGGCTCACAATCACCTTACTGGTGCTCAAGTGTTTTAGACCTGTCATTATCTTTATATGATGTATCTAGAATCTTATATTAGGTGAACGGAAACGACTTCCAGTAACCGTGGTGGCAGCATGAACACCGGCGTATTGCCACGTTGGCAACGCTCATTATTGTCGGCAGCTGAACCTTATGGTTTTTGTGATCATGTCTTTAATGCAAATTCCAATTCTGCAACTTGTTTGCTACTGAAATTATAATCAATACTTTAAAAAAAATAATCAGATCGAGCTTCCACTGAACCACCTAAACCTGTGTTCATTCAAAATTTGGATACTTGCATCTTGACTGCTTCGTTCTCTCGTTGACACACTGTACGCTTGTGCTAATTCATAATCTGACAACGATTCGCTTTTTACAATATATTTGTTTTAAACCGGAGCCGCGAGAGACTGCGAACGCTGAAATCTAGAGCAGGAACTCGGTGGATAAGGAAGCATTCGTTCAGACAGATGATCTTCTCGAAACATCCACTCTCCCTTCGCCTCCACACATGAATTCCTTCAGCAGCAACACGTATTTAAACCGGCTCTGTAGTCTATAAAGTACTGGAGGAACTCAGCGGCTCAGGAAGCTCTTTCCCTGATTCCAAAGGTCTGAAAAAGTGTCCCGACCCGAAACATCGCTCGCCTATCAATATCCCCTCTGCAGTCTGAACGAACCAGCCTACTCTGCCGACCTCGGTCCTAGCTCTCGTGCGTACTTCTGTTTTTAGAAGCCCCACTCTGCCTTCGACTGACTTGGTCAAAACTCTGAACTTCGCAATGTGCCCCAAGAACAAAATATTGTAGATACTAAGCATGTGAAATAAAACAAACAAAGAATCCAGGCTTGGCAGAATCCGTGGAGAAAGAGAAACCCGAGGCAACGTTTCACATTATCATCTCCATCCTTCAAAGTTCTTACCTTAAGAAATGTTCAGACCCGAAACGCCACCCATCCTTTTTCTCCAGAGATGTTATCTGACCTGCTGAATTACTCCAGCATTTTATCTTGCTGATCAAACCTGTGTTTTTTTGCCAAGAGACAAGTCTATCTTGTTGATAAAACCTGTGTTTTTTGCCAAGAGACACATGGTGTTGAAATCTTGCTTAGAACGCAGTGCTAGGTCAACTCAGGGGGTAAGGCAGCAGCATAGCGTATAACAGAAAGTGCTGGAGTAACTGCAAAACAAAATGCTGAGGTAACTATAGATTACAAAGCGCCCTTAGGTTATCTGTTTTTATGTGGCTCGCTCAAATTCTAGGATCAGTTCATGACGTGAAGAATTTTAAAAATGATAATACTGCGAATAGATTTAATTGAATTTGCGCTACTTTTACTAAAAATAACAAATCACTGAGGCCATTTAATTATCCTGCTCTGAGCGCCTGCGATCGCTGGCAATGTTACAATTCATTCGCATTTCTGCTTCAGGTGTGCATTATGTAATTGCAGTTACGTCATCGGCGACGTGTTGCACGTCGGTTTACCTGCGCCCGCTTTCCTCTCGTCTCCGAGTGACGTCGGGGCTTTCTCCGAACATGCGCCGAACGGCAATCTCCGTGTTTGCGGCATGAGGCCCCGCCCCACTCTCGGTGGACGTTCCGTCAGGAGGAGACCTAAGTGACGTCGAGGCTTTCCCCGAATGAGCACCGAAAGGCTTCGGTAATTTCCGTGCCGGCGCCCGTGGCCCCACCCCCCTGCCTCTCGGTGGACGGAACGTCAGGAGGAAAAAAAACTTTAAGATCAACAGCCGCCATTTTGGTGGAGATTTTCGTCCGAAATTTCGGAAGAATTTATCGGCGTCGGGAGCTACGCTGGCCGCCCTGCGGATCCCCCAGTGCGCGCACTCGGCTCCGAAATCCACCTGGCCGTCAAACTAGCGCCGGTCCGGGCGCCTGTCTCCGGGGGGGAAAGCGACAGGAGGAAGGGGAGCGGGTGAGGGGGGTTCAATCCCTACCCCCTCGGCTGAGCCGGACTGACTCTCCAGGCCAAGTATTGTTTTCATCGCCTCAGCCGGCAACGACCCGGCGGCAGTCCCCGGCCTGGCCTGGGCCCCGCGGCCCACAATGAGGCCTGACTGACCGCCTTCGGTTCTCCCCCCCCCCCCCCCCCCCCCCCCCCCTTACAACCCCGAAAAAACCCCATTTATTTTTGTAAAAGTGTAAATATATGTGAAGGGGGACCAGTAGGGAATCGATTTGAATTGTTCCCAAGTGTGAGGGGAGTGCAGAATGGCGGCGCGGTGGGGGTGAGGAGCCGGCGGTAAGCTCAGGCCCCGGGGCTTGGCAGGGACGCTGCTGCGGCGGCCTCCGTCTCCCCACCCCCTTCCCTCCCCTCCCTCACCTCTCCATGTTTATCACATGAAACGCGCTGGAAAGTAGCAGTAATATATAAAGCATAACGCAGAGATAAAATGGCCGAGAATCTTCTGGATGGACCACCGTCTGCCAAGCGGCCCAAACTCAACTCGCCGGCGCGCTCGGCTAGTGACAGCACAGGTAAGGTGGGGACCCGGACCCAGCACCACCGGCCACTCGCTTGCATGATCTCCCAACACCCTGCAACTCTCGGGGCTGCAGTCAGCACCGCGGGCCTCTTGAATGTGTGTGTGTGTCTGTGGTTTAATAGGGGTCTCATCTTAAACCCCATACATGATTGGAAATGGGTTAATCAGAGCATTTAATCAGTGATGTTGGGCTAGTGGAAGTATTTGTTTTGCTACTTTCCCCGGAGAAAACAACAAAACGAAATACATTTATAATAGCAATTGTGTTTGTTGATATTTGTGCCACGCTATCTTGCACATAAGGAAGAAAAAGGGATAAAATAATAGACTGAGACGAGCAAAAAAAAAGAATATTCCTGATGGGTGTAAAATGAGATATTGCTTAGTTTTGTTAAATACCTCAACGTCCATGTTCAATAATTGGCGCATTTGATCTGCGGTTTTTACTGGAGAAAATGTGCGTGTCTTCAGATGCTTAAAGTCTGTTTAAACTAAAATAAACTGATGGTATATAAAGTTTATCAAAGAAAATGTTGATAAGTGAAAAGTAGTTTGATCTCTTATGTGGTCTTCCTACTGCTTTGTGATGATAACTTATTTAGTTAGTTTGAATGAAGGAAGTATTAAATGTAAGATTCTAGTATTGAGCATAACACAAAGTACCGAAGGAAGTCAGTGGGTCAGGCAGCATCTGCGGAGGGAATGGATAGACAAGTTCTATAGATAAGGATATATCTGTCCATTCTCTCCACAAATGCTGACTGTCCCACTGAGTTCCTCCAGCACTTTGCATTTCGCTCAAGTTTCCAGCATCTGTTGTTTCCTGTGTCTTCAAGATTCTCATATTGATTGGAGAAAGTCCATCTGATTCTAAGTAACAATAGCGGCTTCCTTATTTTGTGAATAGAAAGTTGTAGAGGAAAACTGCGGCATATACAGTGCTGATTGTCAGAACCCCACAATTTACGTTTCATTCCATGTTGGGTAGCAAAATGATCAGTTCAAATGCTCTCAATCTGAACTGAGTAATTCATTTAATTGTCCAAACCTTTGGGTATTAACAAATACAGCCAGTCGTGAGTTATTCCATACAATAAGAAATGGGACTAAAACCACTAATGGTGGGCCAGCATTCGACAAATTACAATAACCAGAGAGAGAACCATAATGAGAGGTTATTGTTATATTACAAGTTAAAAGTAGTGACGGATGGCCAGAAATGATTGGTTAAAGCTGTGGAATAATATGGGGAAATAGTAATGCTGCAAAGCACTGAGACTATGTAAAGTTTAAACCACCATATGTTGTCAAATAATTGTTGCTAGCTCTCCATGTGTTCCTATACTTTGATAGTACATTATACTGTTAAATTGGCAACACCGATGTTAGGCATTTGTAGGGTACAAACTAAGCAAAATGACATGGCTTATGTTGGTTTTAAAAGTAGACCTGCCCTTTCTTATCTTCAATATAAATAACAAATAGCAAGTTCAATAGTATAATAGTTGACATAGAATGATACTGTGGATATACAATCACTGTGAGCATTAGAATATTGATTGCATCATGCAATTTCATTTAAAAAAAATCAGTAGTGTGCGTGATCAGATGTATTCAACTTTTTAAGATGTAATATAGCATCTGGTCTCTGGTAAGATCCATACTGTGGAAACCAAGCTTTACCTTGACGTATTATATCCCAAGCCTCGCCTTTGGATTCTTCAATGTAATAAAAATGTTTTTCAATGTAAGCCAGTGTCAGCTTTGTTAGTTTATAAAGTTTTCACAAGTATATGTGGAAAATTTACTTCAGGGCTTTGATACGGTGTTCTAAAAACGGTTATCCAAATCAGCAAGATACCGTATTTCCCGGCAGTGAAGACGTACCTGCATCGAAGACACACCACCATTTTGAGTTGCAAAATTTTGAAAAAAGGCTGGCGGACAGGATCAAGGGTTTGGTTTAGACCAGGGGTCGGCAACCTTTTTTGCATAGGGGCCAGAACCCATGTTTGTGAGCGGATGGCGGACCACATCTATCGCCATAGTTAATAAATGGAGGTAATAATACATACTAACTAAATTAGTAATTAGTAATAATACATACTAATATTACATGGTTTTCACGTGTTTTTCAATTCGTTTTCTGCAGTTTCCAGATTGCCTGCGTGCCCCGGGACTGGCCGCAGATCCCTCGTGTCCCCGGGACTTGCTGCCGTTCCCAAATCCCTCGCTTCCCCGGGACTAGCTTTTATTCCCAGGTCGCCTGCGAGCCCCGGGACTGGCTGAAGCGCCCAGCTCGCCTGCCCCAGGACTGGCTGTAGCGCCCAGCTTGCCTGCCCCGGGACTAGCTGTAGCGCCCAGGTCGCCTGCCCCAGGGCTGGCTGTAGCGCCCAGGATGCCTGCGAGTGCGGGAACTGGCTGTAGCGCCCAGGTCGCCTGCGAGCCCCGGGACTAGCTGCATTTCCGCTGTCTGGTCCCGGCGGCCACTCGCAGCCACCTGAGCTACTGAGTGAGTTGCTGGCATGATCCCCGACCCCCCTCCTTCTCAATGCTCCTGCCCTCCCCGCAACTTTACCCCTGGTGGCCCAGCCGTGCTGACCCCAGCCAGACTCCCCACACGCTGTGGAAGGAACTCTCCTCCCCAGCGGTGCTGTCCGGTTACAGCCGCTGTACTGAGGGATAGCCTAGTCCATCTTTCTTCGCTAACATTCTAACCTAGAATGCAGGTAAAATTTCGGGCCTTATTTTAGGGTAAAAAATAGCGTCTTCATTGCCGGGAAATACGGTATATTGTGATTCCAAAGGTGTAAATGGCTGCAAAGCTTGGGAAGACAGCACTGTTGATTTGATGAAGTTAAATTTTACTTTCTAAAATAATTTAAACATCAAATTAATTGAAGAATGTAATTATTGAGAACCATTTTGTTTATTATTGCACTATTTCCAAATTGTCTTTGAAAGTTGAGAGAAGCCGAGAGAGTTACTTTCTGTGCAAACTTTCTGTGTAGTTGGAAGTGTGTTAGCCTACACCTTTGGGGTTGATTTGGGTTACAAGTGTTGCGCATTACATGCAGCATTGGTCTTTTATGGAATAACTTGTTGAATCTTATACTTGTTTTTTGTGCCAAACTTGTCTTTAATACTACATTTGAGCCAATTGAAGAAGGCTTACTTTGACTAATCTGGTACTAATACAGTGGATCTTCTTTTTTAGATTTTGGATTGTCGTTTGATTTAGAAAATGATTTACCTGATGAGTTGATCAGAACATCTGATTCTTTCGGACTGCCCAACGGTGGTGAGTTGGGCCAGCTGAGCAATGTCATTGGTCAGGATGCTGCTTCCAAACACAAGCAGCTCTCGGAACTTCTGCGTGCTGGCAGTGGCTCCAGTCTCACTGCAGGGCTGATCAATGTGAACTCCAACAACAATCCTGGTAGATCAATGGACAATTCTGTCCAGAGCCAGCAGAATAGCTCCAATGTAAGCAACATGGGCAAAGGCTCTCACAATCAGGGGCTGACTTCCCCTTCCAATCTGGGACTGGCAGCCAGTGGTTCGAGTTCTTCAACATCTGGCTCTCAAGCACTGAACACACAAGCACAAAAACATGGAGAGCCGAAACATCATAACGCTGCAGCGTCGGGTTTGGTGTCTGCCAGCGGCAACCTGACGGCTCAGAGCGGGATCGGCATCAACACCAATCTCAGTCACACACACCAAGCTCTACTGGGCAGCAACAGTAGCCAAGGTCTGATGCAGCAATCACAGCAAGGCCAGGGACAGGTGCTGAATGGATCGTTGGGTGCTGCCGGCAGGGGCCGTGGGGGAACGCAGTATTCAAATTCTGGCAGTGTGTTAGCGGAGACTCTAGCCCAGGGATCGGCACACGTGGGTCTGAATGCACAGCAAGCTGGGGCGATGGCAAAAGTAAGTCATTTTTAACATTTATTATGAGTGTCATAACACTGGTTCTTGTTTATTAATAACTATTTACAATGTAATTATGTAACATATGTCTGCTGGTAATAATCAGTGGTCAAAGTAACGGTTGAGGCAGTGAGCTGAACAGTGTTCTGGCCAATTAGCCCCTCCTGCTTAGATGACAATGTGTTCCCATCCTGCTGGTAAAACTGATGGCTCCCCAGCTTTATTGAAGGGCCTGCTGTGGGGTGGCCCGCTGCTTGTTGCGGCCTGCAGTAAAACATTGTGGTTGCAGTGTTGGGTATTCCAGGCAGCTCCTGCCCACGTGCCCCATATCTCACGGTTCTGCATGCTAAGCTGTAAGCAGAGTTTGTGTTTGCCTCACATGATACACTCTCCACATACCTGTGTTGTGTGTGTATTTTCTCATCTCACACCTCCCCCCATTCCTTCACTTTCTCCCTTCCACATGCTTTATTATCCATGTATTATTTCTGTAGATGATCCTCTTATTTACCCAATTTGTATCTTGTTTCCTTTTATTGATTAAATTGACTGAAAGACACAGCAAAAAAACAGGCCATTCAGTGTACTGTCCATGCCGACCATTGATTACCTCTTCACAATAGTTCTGTTATCCCACCTTCTCATCCACTCCCTACACATTTGGACCATTTTACAGTGGGCCAATTAACTCACAAGCCCACACATCTTTAGGTTGTGGGTGGAAACCCACACTGTCACTGGAATACATGCAAACTCCACACAGACAACACCCGAGGTCCGAATTGAACCTAGGTTTCCGGTGCTGTGAGGCAAGTTCTACCAACTACTCCACTGTACCACCCTACATTAAATAATTGATTGATTAATATTGATAATGTGTTCAATTAAACACACTAATGTTTAATGTGTTTTCACTGCCCTTGCTCCCCCTCTCCCTAGTCGCAACAGAGACAGAGTCCCCGAGTCCTTACCTTCCACCCCATCAGCCGTCGCATACAACACATAATCCTCCGAAATTTCCGTCACCTTCAACGGGATCCCACCACTAGCCACATTTTCCCATCTCCATCCCTTTCCGCCTTCCACAGAGACCGTTCCCTCCGCAACTTCCTGGTTAACTAATTTCTTCCCACCTAAACTACCCCCTCCCCAGGTATCTTCTCCTGCAACCGCAGAAGATGCAACACCTGTCGCTTTTCCTCCTCCCTCGACTGTCCAGGGATCCCAGCAGTCCTTTCAGGTTAGGCAGAAGTTCACCCGCACCCCCTTTAATCTCATCTACTGTGTCCGTTGTTCAAGATGTGGACTCTTATACATTGGTGAGACCAAACATAGACTGGGCAATCGTTTCGCGGAACACCTTCGCTCAGCCTGCCTGAACCTACATTCTCCCAGTTGCCGGACACTTTAATTCTCCCTCCCATTCCTACACAGACCTTTCTGTCCTAGGTCTCTTCCATTGACTTCTCATCAAGTCCTATTGTAGAGCTAATAGGACTTGATGTTTCAATCCCTGTAATAAGTCGGCACTCTTGCTATTTGCAGTGGGTTTGGAGTGGTGAAAGGTAGGGTAGGTACGTCATCGGGGTCATCAGGTGGGCAACCTCCTTCTTTGACGTTTCATTGATAAACCCACAACATCTCCAGAGGGCTCAACGGTGATACCTGGCGTCCCAGTTACACCCCCCCTCAATTCCATACCCTCCTGTCTTCATCTTGCAGCCCAATTGTTGTCTCTCCTTTTGATCCAAATCCAATTGCTGCTTTTTTCTGCAGAATTTGATAATGATTTTGAGTGAAGCTAAACGCAAATTGGAGGAACAGCATCTCATATTTCGCTTGGGCAGCTTACAGCCCAGTGGTGTGAATATTGATTTCTCTCACTTCAGGTAGTCCCAACATTCCCTCTCTCTCTCTATCCCTCCCCCACCCAAGTCGCATTAGTTTCTCATCTTCACCCTACAAACAGCTAACAATGGCCTTTATCATCGTTACTTTTTCACCTATCTTTTATTAATTGTTCTTTATCTCTCCACATCATCGTCTATATCTCTCGTTTCCCTTATCCCTAACCAGTCTGAAGAAGGGCATCGACCCAAAACGTCACCCATTCCTTCTTTCCAGAGATGCTGCCTATCCCGCTGAATTACTCCAGATTTTTGTGTCTATCTTCAGTTCGGGAGACCTGATCCTGGTGAGTTAGGAGTGACAACAGTAGTTGGGTGAAGAAAGGGCGGCTGGGGGTGTAGACAATGGATATGTAGTCATCATAATTATTTGTAAAGAGCGAATTTTGTGTATTATTTGACGTCTGTGGGGCATCCCAGAGCACTTCACTGCCAAGTTGAAGTGCAGCCAATGTTGTTTTGGCACTTTGCACACAGCAAGGTCGCCCACAACAGATGAAATTAATAACTAATTAAATTACATCTTTGGTGATATCTGAGAGCGAATTGTTGACACAAACTACTGGAGTAACTCAGCGGGTCAGGCAGCATCTCTGGAGAAAAGGAATAGGCGACGTTTCGGGTCGGAATCCTTCTTCAGATTCACGTTGTGATTACTTGCATCCAGTAGAGCAAAGTGAAGCCAAAAACCAAACTGCTGGAAGAGCTCTGCGAGTCAAGCAGTATCTGGAGGCAAAGGGGGGTTTGATGTATCAGATGTGGCCAACTCGTTATGTATCCAAATGGGGTTTGAATGTTCAACTGATGTACATGGATAGGACATCGAAAAGGATCTCGACCCGAAACATCGCCAATTCCTTCTCTCCATAGATGCTGCCTCACCCGCTGAGTTTCTCCAGTATTTGTCTACCATGGATAGGATGGGTTTGGAGGGTTATGGACCAAGCGCAGGCAAGTGGGACTAGGGTAGCTGGGGCATTGTTGGCCGGTGTGAGCAAGTTGGGCCGAAGGGCCTGTTTCCACACTGTATCACTCTATGACTCCATAATGGTACCAGATTAGAGATTACTTTTATCCATTGGCTGAAGCATAATGAACTGATGCATAACTGTTTTAAACTCCTGCTTGAAAATATTTAGCCATGGATATTATGTTACCCTTTCCAACTTTTCTGAATCTTGTTGTTTGAGACAGTAGATTTGGGCAGCACATTGGCTCAACTGGCAGAGCCACTGCCTCACAGTGACAGAGACTCAGTGTTGTCCATGTGGAGTTTGCACGTTCTCCCCGTGACCGTGTAGGTTTTCTCCAGGTGCTTCAGTTTTCCCCCACATTGGAAAGGCGCGAGGGCAGGAGGTTACTTGGCCTCTGAATGTGTAGGAATCGGAGTGTGGTTGTGGATTGATGGGAATGAGGGAGAAGGGATGAGTGGAAATGGGTGTCTGATGGTCAGCATGGACTTGATGGACCAAAGAGCCAGTTTCCCTGCTGCATTGCTCTGTGACTTTTTGAAGTGGCGTTTTGAAGACCCTTCTTCAGACTGGTTAGGGATAAGGGAAACGAGAGATATAGGCGATGATGTAGAGCGATAAAGAACGATGCTGGGTTAAAATGTGGCTGTAGAGTAGGAGGCATCACAGGGGGGGGAGCAGCGAGAGAGGATGTTGTAGAACTCTCGATAAGGGAAACTTCTGAAGAAGGGTCTTGACCCGAAACGTCACGCACTCCTTCTCTCCAGAGATGCTGCCTGTCCTGCTTAGTTACTCCAGTTTTTTGTGTCTATCTTCGGTTTAAACCTGCATCTACAGTATCTTCCAACACATTTCGTCTGCTCCATTGCGAAATCTCCTCAAGGTATGTCTACTTTGAAGAAGTTCTCTCTCCAACAAGAGTTCTGCAACATCCTCTCTCACTGCTCCCCCTCTGTGATGTCTCCTGTTCTCCGACCATGTTTTAACCCAGCATTGTTCTTTCTCTCTCTACATCATTGTCTATATCTCCAATTTCCCTTATCCCTAACCAGTCTGAAGATGGGTCTGACCCGAAACGTCACCCATTTCTTCTCTCCAGAGATGCTGCCTGTCCTGCCGAGTTACTCCAGCTTTTTGTGTCTCTCTAAGGTTTGTGGGGGGATATGGGCCAAATGGATGAGCTTAGATTTGGCATATTCATGTGCATTAACTCGTTAGGTCGAAGGGTCAGTGTGTTCGGTTATTGCAGACCTAGGCTGTTGAGCAGTAATGTACAGCTAGAGTACTCCTCGACCTGAATAATAAACCAGCTGAACCAATGCTAACATGTATCCATCCGCAGAGGTGTGAACGTTGCTGTAAAGTTACACACCAACAAGCCTTTGACTGTGGGATGCAAGCGTCCGTGCTGCTCCGGCTGCCACGCCTGGCCTGGGACAGGGCTTTAACCAAGGACTGAACACCCGAAGCGCCCGACTACTTGTTCTTTTATTAAAAAAGGAACATTTGTAATACGAGCCGACCTTTCTTCATCTGTGATATTATATAAATGGATATGTAACGAAATCTCCTCCCAGAATACCAACGTTGGTATTAAAAACGTGCGTCGGAATGAGGCGGGGGTCTTGTAGTTTGTAACACGGTGTTCGGATGGGTTTTCGTTTGAGTTTTAAGTATTGCTCAGATCTGGTGAGCGGCGGGTGAATTTGTTTACCCTAATGTGTGTATTAAAGTGTAAAATCCCGCGCACCACCTTTCTGCAGGAATACTGTGTCCTGCATTATTGCCAAGCTCGGTTGGAAGCTTTCCACCGGAGCAGGAAATAAGGCAGCAAGAGCTGCTTGTAAGGAGCGTGTCCTACAGCAGCGGCAACCACTGTCCACGCACCGTATGCTTGTGATCTCCCTGTTCGTGGAGCTGCCTCTTAACCCCATTCGTAGGAGCTTTGATAATCGCGATTTCGAACTAAATCGAGTTGGGTGTTCCGTCTGGAAATTTAGTTTTGGTCCCCGGCTACTGAAACGCCACGGCAGGTGGACGAGGACAGGAAGCAAGCGGTTGGTTGCGCTGCTCTCTGAACGAGGTCGCGTTAAGAGATGTTTCCAAAAGTAGCTAGTTTTTGTGTGTTCATTCCAAAGACGGCGCTGACAAACCGCACGCACAGATCCATCAGCTCGACCTGTGCCACCACGCCGCTTTTGCATCTAATTTGCGGGGGCTTGAGAGATCGTAATACCTCCGGAATTTTAATGGAACATTTCCGCTTTAAACTTCCATTTATGGAACTGGTACAAATTTTGGCCGTCCATTTGTATATTCTTTCTAAATCCAAGAGAAAAACAGCCAAACGATTTAAGATTACACAAAGTTTTATAGCCACGGAGATGTAAGAGACTGCTGGAACCCCAAACAAACAAACTGCTGGAGGAATTCAGTAACTCTCCCATCCCATTGTACTGCAGTTGGTTACCTTTTTCATTCCACATATTTATAAACCAGAACAATCAAAATGCTGGAACACTCAGCCAGTCCGGCTGCATCTGTAGTAAGCAGCAGTTTATGTCTCAAATCAAAACCCTTCAGGTTTCCTGCATCTGTGGCTTTCACATAACCCAAAGATACACACAAAAACCTGGAGTAACTCAATAGGTCAGACAGCATCTCTGAAGAAAAGGAATAGGTAACGTTGTGGGTCGAGACCCTTCGTCAGATCTGAAACGTCACCTTTTCTCCAGAGATGCTGTCTCACCCGCTGAGTTATTCCAGCTTTTTGTGTCTATCTTTGGTTTAACCCACCATCTGCAGTTCCTTCCTACACATTTCATATAACCCAAGTTAGTTTATATTGAAAGTGGTCTGATCCTCAGCTATTGCACCATATCTGACAGTTTTCTTCAAGTGCCAATAAGCCAATTCAAACCAAATCATGGTTAAGCCATCATATTTTAAATTCTCCACTTTCAAAACTCTCTGTGACTTTGCCATCTTACTAACCACCTAGATTTAAATAGCAGGATTAGCACATCATGCCATTTGAGTCTGCTCCATTTGTTGTCATAGCCATTCTTCCTCAGCACTATCCCTTTACCCCCATTTCCTTAATGTCCAGAGATATTAATCTGTTGGAAATAGATTCCAAAAGTTCACCCTCGTAAGAAATCTGTTCTAAACAACTTACCCCTTTTCCCTTCAGACTGTGCCTCCTGGATGTAGACTCAACATAAAACCCTTAAATAGGTTTGAGATCTCATTCTTTGAAAACTTTACAACATGCTTTAAGTATAATCAACCACTCTTGCTATAAACCTGCCATTCCTTGAACCAGTTCAGCAAACTGCCATTGCATTCCCTCTGAGGCAAGTATATTCTTTCCTAGACACAAGGAACCATAAATGCTGGTTTACAAAATGCTGGATTAATCAGCAGGTCAGGCAGCATCTCTGGAGAACATAGATAGGCAACATTTCAGGTTGGGATCCTTCTTTACTCAATTAATATAATTCAGTCTGAATAAGGGTCTTGACCCGAAACATCTATTAACGTTTATGCTCACCTAACCCGCTGAGTTACTCTAGCACTTTGTATCTTTTTCTATATCCTTAGTTAAGATACCAAAGCTGTACACAATACTCCAGGTGCAGTCTTACAAAGGATTTGTGCGATTGAGATAATAATTACTCCTTAAAGGTGGACGTGCCATTTGCCCCTCTAAATGCGGTTGAATTGTAACTGAATGTTGGCCTTTGGTGACTCAGTCTCTTTGAACCTTGCTCCACTCAATCTCTTGTCGTTTAACAAATTCTGCTGTTCTGTTAAGTATACTAAAAAGGATAACACCACATTTCCCATGTTGTATTCCATTTGTCATGTTCTCACTAATTGTTAGCTCATCTACATCTCCTTGAGACCTCTCTGTATTTGCATCAATACTCATTCCCACCAAGATTATATAATTTGCAAATTAAAAAATATTTAGTTCCAAGTCAAATTGTTGATAGATTGAAAGCATCAATCCACGTGATATCCCATTTACCACTGCTTGCCAACTATTTCATTCTAATCTTTGTTTAATAACTAATTATCTCCTTGTTGATCAACTTGTGGGGAAGTTGTTGAACTCTTACCCAAAATCCAAATACTTTATACACACTAGTTTACTGTTGTCTATGCTACTGCTCACATCGTCAAAGAATAGTCAAACATGACTTTTCTTTTATTAATCCATATTGGTTCTGGTACATCCTGTTATTATTTAATGTCTATTTTTTATTGCTCTTCGTCCTTTCCTTTTCACCCACTAAAGCTCCTAGTCCATTTCTTGTCAAGCAAGTCTTCTATCAGTCATCAGTTTCTTGGTCTTGTGTGCATTTCCAAAGTGTTCCCAATCCTGAACCATACTGCCACCCTTACAAACCTCTTAGATTTAACAGTTTCCTTTGTTAAAGAAATTAACCACTTCCTGTTGTTTTTTGCCTTACATTTCTGAATTACTTTAATTGCTCGAAAGGTGTGACAGGCAAGATGTTCTCCCAGTCAATCACAACCAGCACCCAACATGCCTTCTTTTATTTAAACCTACATTCTGTCTTGATTTTGAAAGTAAATAATTTGTTCAAAGTTAAATTGTCATACATATGGTCACTTTCAGGAGCTCTTGATTGTAACACCACCTTTTATTATTATGCAAAAAGATCAAATATATTTTACTAGTTGGTACCACAGTATATTGATCAAGAAAAGGATCTTATAAACATCCCAAAAAATAATCTTCAACCTTATTACAGCAGTCTTTGCAAGTTACTCTCACGATTTTGGCAGTATTGCACATAACTTATGATATACAGCTACTATTTGGTGGCCAATAAATAACTCTTACCAATGTTTTCTGCCCTTTGCTATTTCTTAGCTTGACAAAAAATAATTCCAGTTCGAATTCATGATCAGTCATTCCAAGAACATTTCTCACCACTGTACAGATCCCCATCATTAATAATGTTACACCACCCACTTTCTTTTGCCCATTCTACCCATGTATCAAACACTAAAATATTTAGTCCTTGGTCACCCTATAGCCATGTTTCTATAATGACAAATCATATCCATTTCCTTCTATTTGTTGTTTAATTCCATTGTAAATGCTGTAAACATTCGAATATAGTACCAACCAATCAGTTGGCATCAACAATTTCTCTGCTTTGACCCTCTTTGTTGCTCGACTTGATTTTGTCATATATTTTACTTGCTATTTTCTAATTTCCACTCTTAACTTTTCCCGAGGAAAGTACCCCTTCACCTGCCATCTAGTTTTTGACACTCTTCTTCCACCCCTCCTATGCCGTTGAGCATTTGGAGCTCCACACTTCTGGCTGACTACATTCAATGACCTGTCCCACCAACAGTTTGAAAAAGGAACATTTGTCAGAGTCAGAGAGTCAGGTTACTCATGCCCCATCAAAATGCACCATGTCTAAATTATTTTGCCTGGCCTAGCCTAGAAACATTCTAATATCTCACAAATCTCCAACCTTTCCTCTTGCAGTCTGCTCCCCTCCAATTCCTGTACTCAGCGTGCCGCTTCAAGTACTCCTGATATTATTTCATTTGAGCACCTGCTTTTTGAACTTTCTTGTTCTCCAAACTCTAGCTGTGGGAAAATACACTGAAAGAACTCAGCCAGTCAAGCAGCATCTGTGGAAAGTGGGAACTGTTTAACATTTTGAGTCTGCAACCCTTCCTCAGAACTGGGAAAACAATAGAGGAGTTACAATCCTCAAAGCAGAACTGTGGGAAAGAGGGAGTGTCAGACACACTATTAGGCAGATCAAGCGATAAGGAGCATGTACTGGCCATTAGCAAGTCACTCTAAGTAACAGGAAGAGATAGGAGCATAAGCATAATGGGATACAGTGAAAGCAGTTTGCGAAAAATTGGAGAATTTGCTGTGAGACCAGAACAGTACAGCACTAGAACAGGCTCTTCAGCCCACAATGTCTGTGCCAAATCGGATGTCAGGACCAAATCTTTTCTGCCTGCACATAATCCATATCCCTCTATATCCATGTGCCTATGCAAGTTGCCTAAATGCCACTATCAACGCTAGCAGCACATTCCAGGCAATCGCCACCCCAGGTAAAAACACTTGCCCCACACCTTTAAATGTTGCCCTTCTCACCTTAAGGCAATGCCCTCTAATCTTTGACATATCCATCTATGGGAAAAAGGTTCTGATAGTTTACCATGTCTATGCCCTTCACAATTTTATATACTTTTATCAGGTCTCCCCTTATCCTCCAACTCGAAAGTTACCAAGTGCCCAGACAGAAGCTAAAATGTTGTTCTAGTTACCTTGAGCTAAAGGGTCACTGAATCAAAATTGGTTTCTTTCTACAGATGCTACATGGCTAGTTGAGTTCTTCCAACATTTCGGCATTTGTTTCTGTCCTGACATATATCTCTATTTGTTTCATTTGGGATCATGGCTTCCAGCTGATCACTCTCCCTGTTCAGCATACACTGCAGCCAGAGTTATCCTTGGCCCTGGTACTAGGGAGTTAACATACTATTAGAGTCACAAATATATATTACTTACTAACTATTGACCCAATGTCACTCTTGTTCTCACTCTTCTTCCACCCATCCTATGTTGGAGCTCCACAATTGTGGCTGACTACATTCAAGGACCTGTCCCACCAACAGTCTGAAAAAGGAACATTTGTCAGGGTTCTCACCTGCCCACCCCTGCTTATCTGCAAGTCACTCGTGTACCTTTGTCACTCTGAAGCTGTAGTATGATCACATCCCCAAATAGAATCTCCATAAAATGCTCACCCTCAGATGCACTCCTACAGAACACAGAACTCCAACTGGATTCAATTCCTGTAAATGTGGTTGTCTGGAACATTGGAGCATGCATAACCTCCCTTATGATAGGAGAGCCAAGCACCCCTGCCCTACCTCATTCTCACAAGTAACCTACAAACTGTGTCAGAAGATGCTCTCTTACTACTTACCTAACTTGCATTATTGCCAAACCCTAACTCATGACAACAACCCCCTGTGATTTCCCATTTCATCTTTTTAAACACCTAAGCAGCACTCAGTGAGCCAGCTGATTTCAATTGAAAGATTTCCATTTGGAACAAGCTTCCCATTTACAAATACATACATCCCTCCCCTCACTCCTCCAACTCTGGCCACTTCATCATCCCATTTTTAATCACTGAATTTGTGTATGGCACCAAAAAAGAGTTCCCTAATTTTGTTTTACCTCTCTCTCTCTCTCTCTGCCTGACTTTCTTCTTTTAAGACTTCCTTAAAATCTACTTCTTTGACCAAACTCTTACAGACCACTTTTGGCCTTACCCAGTACAGTGTTGGACCATATTATTGTGGCATTAACAGTGTTTGTTTTTGTACTGGCGGTGAAGGAGCAGTATAGTCGCATACTTCGTCAACTTTTTATGACCAGGAGAGGAATGAAAATACTGATTGATAATTGGATCAATTTTCTATTCCACATGAACCACCATATTGAATAATGCGAATACACATTGATGGGTCTGGAATTTCTGAATTTATTTTTTGAGGTTTTAACATTTTTTATCAATTAGTGTTTGGGAAACACAACAAAATCAACATTTCAACAAAGTCTTGGGCTGAAGTCAGTTCTGCTTCACGGTGCTGCAAATTTGGTGATTTGAAATGTACCTGTCCTGCGTCAGCCGGAAGTATGAAACTTCAACTGCATAGGAGGGGAGGCATGTGGGACCCTCACCATTGATTGGACATGCTGCTATAAGCCAGTCTGAATGCTGCTGCTTTTAAGGATAGTGGATTATATCATTAATACATGGTGCTTTATTCATGAGTTGAAGCAAGCCTGTCCATCCGCGAGAAAATGGGTTTAGCAGCAGAAGTGATCCCATCAGTAATAGTGTCTCATTGTCTTTCTTTGCCTTAGCATCGATAGAATGGTGGAAGACATTAACTTCCCCGCACTAAATAACTTTAGAACTTTATTTTCTTTCTGGAAATTGCACACCCCTTATAAACAAGCAAATAGGGATTTAGTACAGGAAAGTGGTGCTGAAATAGGGTATCTGGAGCCTTTTATCATTTGATCAGTTAAATTCAAATATTCCCAGTTTTGGGGATCTAATGAGCAAACTATCACAGACATCAGACCTGTCAGAAAAAGTATGTGGCATTGTGTAGCTAAGTAAGAGATTGGTTCTTATCCAATTGCAAGACTTCCTGTTTGAATTTTAGAATAAACATTTTTACTTTGCTACTAATCCTCCTCAACATTGAACAGAATGCTTGTATTCACATTTCTTTTTGCAGTTATATATTCCATATATGTTTCAGTATTCAGCAGTTGGTCAGGTTTAATCATTATGAAGAGCAAGTGCCACAGATTTGATGCATCCTAATATTGCTTTGGAGTCAATGAAGGTTAAGAGCACTTAACAGTTTGTAGAACTGCATTTTTAAATGACAATCATTTTTTTAATAACAAATATGTGAAGAGTCTGGTCAGTAAAATATCCTAATATAGAAGCAGGTAACTGTGAAAGCATATAGGTTCAGAATGTCTATGGCACCTGCAAATGAATGTCAAATGGTCATTGTACAGCACAACCCTCAACCAAATAGTTATGGCCGATCACTTGAAAACACAATAGCACAAAGGCTCAAGGTTCAGGTATTACAGTTGTGTTTATACATAGTCCTCCGATCTCAGGGCACCATAATGTTTGGGACACATGGCTTCACAGGTGTTTGTAATTGCTCAGGTGTGTTTAATTGTCCTAAATGCTGGTATAAGAGAGCTCTCAGCACCTAGTCTTTCGTCCAGTCTTTCCATCACTTTTGGAAACTTTTATTGCTGTTTATCAATATGAGGACCAAAGTTGTGCCAATGAAAGTCAATTAAGACATTATGAGACTGAGAAACAAGAATAAAACTGTTAGAGACATCAGCCAAACCTTAGGCTTACCAAAATCAACAGTTTGGAACATCATTAAGAAGAAAGAGAGCACTGGTGAGCTTACTAATCGCAAAGGGAGTGGCAGGCCAAGGAAGACCTCCACAGCTGATGACAGAAGAATTCTCTCTATAATAAAGAAAAATCCCCAAACACCTGTCCGACAGATCAGAAACACTCTTCAGGAATTGGGTGTGGATTTGTCAATGACCACTGTCTGCAGAAGACTTCATGTACAGAAATACAGAGGCTACACTGCAACATGCAAACCACTGGTGAGCTGCAAAAATAGGATGGCTTGGCTACAGCTTGACAAGAAGTACTTAAAAGAGCAACCACAGTTCTGGAAAAAGGTCTTGTGGACAGATGAGACGAAGATTAACTTATATCAGAGTGACGGCAAGAGCAAAGTATGGAGGAGAGAAGGAACTGCCCAAGATCCAAAGCATACCACCTCAACTGTGAAGCACAGTGGTGGGGGTGTTATGTCCTGGGCATGTATGGCTGTTGAAGGTACTGGCTCACTTATCTTCATTGATGATACAACTGCTGATGATAGTAGCATAATGAATTCTTATGTGTATGGACACATCCTATCTGCTCAAGTTCAAACAAATGCCTCGAAACATTGCCTGGCGGTTCATTCTACAGCAAGACAATGTTCCCAAACATACTGCTAAGGCGACAAAGTTTTTCAAAGCTAAAATATGGTCAATTCTTGAGTGGCCAAATCAATCACCCGATCTGAACCCAATTGAGCATGCTTTTTATATGCTGAAGTGAAAACTGAAGGGGACTAGCCCCCAAAACAAGCATACGCTAAAAATGGCTGTAATACAGGCCTGGCAGAGCAACACCAGAGAAGACACCCAGCAACTGGTGATGTCCATGAATCGCAGACTTCAAGCAGTCATTGCATGCAAAGGATATGCAACAAAATACTAAACATGACTACTTTCATTTACATTACATTGCTGCGTCCCAAACATTATGGTACCCTGAAATGGGGGTACCATGTATACACACCTCTGTAATTTCTACTAATTTCAGCTGCTCCCTCAATTTGAGTATTATTCATTCCAATCTATCCCATTCCAATCTATCGTGGTGTGGTCGCCTCAGATAACTAGTGTATATCACTTTGGTATTTTGCTTTAAAAAAGGTGTATTTCTACAGTACCTTTCGTAACTGTGGTTTCAAAATGCTTTACAACCAATTAAGCACTTTTGAAATCATTTTAATAGTAATCATTCATCTGGTTCTTTGCAGTATTTCCTTAGATACATTCTGATGTGCTGATTTTTGACTAAATGTCCAATACAGCTAGAACTTGCAAAGTCTTTCATTGTCTATATTCTAAACTGTTGATACCCGTTACTTTATCCAAGCTCAGAATTATCCAGCAGGTGAAAAATGAACCAGATGCAGTCTGCAAAATTCAAGCACATGGGACCTGTGCCATATTGTGAATGTTTATCCGAATATCTGTTGTAAGGTGTGCTTTGTGGGAAGTCATTAACAGATAAGGGGCTAATTGAAACTTTTGCTTTCATGCATTCAGGAGAAGCCTTCTTCATTGACCACCTAAAATGTCATTAGGCAACCTAAAAAGCTGCCAAGGTTGCCCGGCTGGCAACAGGGAAAAAAAGTTAAGTGAGAGCCCCGCAGTGCGGCGAAGAAATGCTAGCTCCAGCTCAACTCTGCCTCTCCCACCGGGTTAACCGACAGCCCTGGACTGACGGGACACCGGCCCGGAGCAGTGGGGTTAGCGCTGTTTCTCTGCGCTGGCTGTAAGCCTGGGCCGCCACTGCTCCAGGCCAGTGACCTGTCAGTCCAGGGCTGTCGGTTAACCCGGCGGGACAGGCAGAGTTAAGCTGGAGTTAGCGCTTCTCCACGATGGCTGTAAACCTGGGTCACCACTGCTCCGGGACGGTGTCCTGTCAGTCCAGGGTAGCCCCGGACATCTCCAGCCGCCCCCGGACAGGGATGGGATACTCAGGAGGGGACGGTCCAGTAGCAATTCAACAGCGCTTGCAGCGCCGGAGACCCGGGTTAGATCCTGACTACGGATGAAACGCTGGTCTGTATACATCAGGCACGTGCCGTGAGTAATTACTCACGGTAGGCAGTCAGTTAGTTTTTTTTAAATCTTTAACTGCGCATGCGCAGATTGTTCTCTCTGTAAGCTGTCAGTCGACTTTTATGAAGTCTTCAAAAGCCAAATCTCTTAATAAAGTACCGTATTTCCCGGCAATGAAAACGCACCCCCATTTTGAGTTGCTAAATTTTGAAAGAAGGCTGGTGGGACATAGAATTTCTCACGCTCAAAAAAAATAAAAAGATTAAAGCAATTTGCCCAAGGCTTCCAAATCTCCTTCATTCTGAATTACTGAATGGGTGGGGGGGTGGAGAGATTGTGGGAAAAACGGGAGCACAAGTTGAATCAGTTGTGATCTTATTGAATGACAATACTTGTTCAAGGGACCAATTGGGGGGACAATTCCGTTCACAGCATATGGGGAGTCTGGTCATGAGGTAAAGTTGCGGGGATGGCAGGAGCATTGAGAAGGAGGGGGTCGGGGATCATGCCAGTAACTCACTCGCTCACCGCTGCCGCGGTGCTCCGGGCACAGAGCCACCGCATTGTGGCCGGGGAGGGAAGTAGCTCGGGTGGCTGCGAGCGGCTGCTGGAACCGGACAGTGGACGCCACCTCAGCGCCTTCTGCCGGCCCGCTCACCTCTGGCAGTGCTCTCCGTCTGAACATCTCTCACCTGCTGCTCGCTGGCTTCGCTCATGTCTGCCGCTTCTCGCAAATCCTTCAATTCCGACAGCCGAGTAACCTCAATTGGTCCCTTGATCATGCTGTCGGAATTTAAGGATTTGCGGGAGGCAGCTGACATGAGTGAGGCCGACGAGCGGCAGGAGAGAGGTTTTCAGACAGAGAGCACTGCCAGAGGTGAGCGGGGGCCAGCAGAAGGAGCTGAGATGGCGGCCGCTCACAGCCACCCAAGCTGTCCGGTCCCAGCGGCCACTCGCAGCCATCCGAGCTACTTCTCCCCCCGCCCACAATGCGGTGGCTCCGCGTCTGGAGCGTCACGGCAAGTGAGTTGCTGGCATGATTCCCGACCCCCTCCTTCTCCCCTCCCCAACGGCGCTGTCCTATTACAGCCGCTTCCCATCAGCTGCCAGCAATGAGGTATAGATTTGGCTATCCCTCAGTACAACAACATCGTTCTTGATGTTGCTGTACTGAGGGATAGCCAAGTCTATCTTTCTTGGCTAACAACCTTCCAACTTCGGCTTCCAAGACGCATGTACATTTTCGTGCCTTATTTTTGGGTAAAAAATAACATCTTCATTGCCGGGAAATATGGTATTTAAAAAAATATAGCACCAAGAAATCTACTTACCACATAATTTGTACGCAAACTCCATTTTTCTCTCTTTGTTTCTTAAGATATTCTTAAGATAATGGCAATCCATGTTTGAAAAACCCGCCAAGAAACTTGCGCTGCGCATGCGCAGTATGCTGCTGCACATGCGCAGTACTGCAAAGGCAGAGTTTCAGCTGCTTCAGTCCCCTGGAAATTGATGGCTTGAAGCATCATTGACGGCACGTGGGCTGCACAGACCTTTGCATGTTACATGTACTGCGGATGAAAGGCACGGAGAATTATGCCTACCTAAGAGATTGATCTCTTAGGTAGGCATTATTCTCCCATGCCTTTACTATTTATATTTAATAATTACCATTTTATAATTTTAGTCAGGGTAGGCAGTGCCTACCTTGCCTACCCTGACGGCACATGCCTGGTATACATGCAACAGCACAGTTGCCGAGAATGTTTATCGCGAGTGACCTTTGACAAATCCCATGATTCCTTGCGTTTTTCGAAATACTGAACTCGCTAATAAATGGAGATCTGGAGTTGAGTTTCCTCCATATCCTTCCATCTCCCTCCACACTGCATCCCAAATGAACAAAGTAATAATATGTTAATTTTACATAAATAATCTTTTAAATAAATGTGTTCTAATTTGTACACAATCGTAGTGTAAACGCAGAGGCAGTGTTATTGTTAACCTCTGTCAATAGTGCATGGAATTCACCATCTCAAAATGTCGACTGATATGGAGTTTCTTGGTCTTCTGATATGTTGGATGCTGTAAATCTGTCACTGAGTTTATATTTGTGTACTTTACTGAGTATGTTAGCTGAATAGAAGGCATCCCATCTTACCCTCGTGCTTTTTAAATCTTGTCCTTATATCTGTGCTTCATCTTTAATTTTGGTCCTATTAGAACAAAACAAGTGACCCTAAAGGAACCAAGTAGTTAATCAGTACATGAGTGATAGTGTATTACGGAAAATTTATATTTTCTTTTGTTACATGTGCACTGATTAGAGAAATCTTTTGGAAGTGGATTCTTATAAACACCAAGTGGAAGGTTTTTTTAAAGACATGTTTATTTTATTCATCCAAAACAAAAGGAATGTATAGGTTCAAGAATGGAA
The DNA here is from genome assembly GCF_010909765.2 of Amblyraja radiata. Classification (NCBI taxonomy): domain Eukaryota; kingdom Metazoa; phylum Chordata; class Chondrichthyes; order Rajiformes; family Rajidae; genus Amblyraja; species Amblyraja radiata. The sequence continues at coordinate 22,743,846 of NC_045977.1, forward strand.
CTTATTGTAGATTATCAGTTTTTATGTGGAATTACAGTACCTGTACTAAACTTCCAATCAATCTATTGTGTTGAAGCACAAAAGTAACTTCCTGAAGGTTATTTACGTATTGGGTTCTGGGGAAGATAAAGATAATAATGGGGAAAAGGGAAGAAATGAAATATGAATGGAAGTCCTTATGATTGGTTAGACAGTTTAAAACAGTCAAATCTGTGGACGGAGTTCTGGAGTAAAAAATTATTTTTGTTGAAATGTAATGTTTTTTCTAAAGAAAACATATACCCTGAAAAATAGCTATCTAAAAATGCTAAGAATTTTAAATAAGGATGTTTATCAAGGAATACTAGACTTGATTCCCTGTTTTCATGTCATGGAAATATTTCCTGTAAACTAATGTATGGCACTTTTCTTAGTTCCCAGCTGTTGCTGATGGCGCTCAGCTGAGTAACTGTGGGGAAAGGGACATAATACATCAAAAAGTAGCTGAAATCCGAGCATGTTAGAAGTGTAATAAGATAGATGTATTTCAACAGCATTTTCTATTCATGGTTATTTGTGTGATGGTTAGAAGTACCAGCTCAAAACTGTTACCGTTGAGAGGTTACATTCCAATTATAATTGAGGTAGTTATAATTATAATTTACACTGTTGTATCTGTTGTTTCGGCCACATCATGTTTGTTACTGTGAAAGGATTGAAATGCAAAGCTGTTATTGTATGTATGGCACAGGTAATCATCTACCCGTGTATATAGTCGATGTGACATGTTTATTAACAATGCAACATTCACTATTTTCTATGAAGGATAAAGTGGATATTTTAAAGCACTGGTAATTCTGTGAAAAATCTAAGAAGATTGCAGTATCTTAAGCCAGTAACACATTACATCTATCAACTACTTTCATTTATATTGAAAACTGATTCACACTTACAGTGCCCTCCATAATGTTTGGGACAAAGACTCATCCTTTATTTATTTTCCCCTGTACTCCACAATTTGAGATTTGCAATAGAAAAAAATCACATGTGGTTAAAGTGCACATTGTCAGATTTTATTAAAGGGTATTTTCATACATTTTGGTTTTACCGTGTAGAAATTACAGCTGTGTTTATACATGGTTCCCCCCATTTCATGGCACTATAATGTTTGGAATACATGGCTTCACATGTGTTTGTAATTGCTCGGGTGTATTTAATTGCCTCCTTCATGCAGGTATAAGAGAGCTCAGCGCCTAGTCTTTACTCCAGTCTTTCCATCACCTTTGGAAACTTTTATTGCTGTTTATCAACATGAGGACCAAAGTTGTGCCAATGAAAGTCAAATAAGCCATTATGAGACTGAAACAAGAATAAAACTCTTTTAATGACATCAGCCAAACCTTAGGCTTACCAAAATCAACTGTTTGGAACATAATTAAGAAGAAAGAGAGCACTGGTGAGCTTACTAATTGCAAAGGGACTGGCAGGCCAAGGAAGACCACCACAGCTGATGACAGAAGAATTCTCTCTAAAAAAAGAAAAATCCCCAAACACCTGTCTGACAGATCAGACACACTCATCAGGAGCCAGGTGTGGATTTGTCAATGACCACTGTCCTCAGAAGACTTCATGAACAGAAATACAGAGGCTACACTGCAAGATGCAAAAATAGAATGGCCAGGTTACAGTTTGCCAAGAAGTACTTAAAAGAGCAACTACAGTTCTGGAAAAAGGTCTTGTGGACAGATGAGACAAAGATTCATTTATATCAGAGTGATGGCAAGAGCAAATAATGGAGGAGAGAGGAACTGCCCAAGATCCAAAGCATACCACCTCATCTGTGAAACACGATGGTGGCGTTATGGCCTGGGCATGTATGGCTGTTGAAGGTACTGGCTCACTTAACTTTATTGATGATACAACTTATCTTCATTGATGATACTACAAACGTATAATGAATTCTGAAGTGTATAGACACATCCTACTGCTCAAGTTCAAACAAATACCTCAAAACTCATTCTACAGCAAGCCAATGATCTCAAACATACTGCTACAGTAACAAAGGAGTTTTTTCAAAGCTAAAAAATGGTCAATTCTTGAGTGTCCAAACGCTCGATCTGAACCCAATTAAGCATGTCTTTTATATGCTGAAGAGAAAACTGAAGGGGACGAGCCCCCAAAACAAACATAAGCTAGAGATGGCTGCAATACAGGCCTGGCAGAGCATCACCAGAGAAGACACCCAGCAACTGGTGATGTCCATGAATCGCAGACTTCAAGCAGTCATTGCATGCAAAGGATATGCAACAAAATACTAAACATGACTACTTTCATTTACATGACATTGCTGTGTCCCAAACATCATGGTCCCCTGAAATGGAGGGACTTATGTATAAACACTGTTGTAATTCTACATGGTGAAACCAAAATGTGTAGAAATGGCCTTTATTAAAATCTGACAATGTGCACTTTAACCACATGTGATTTTTTTCTATTACAAATCTCAAATTGTGAAGTACAGAGGCAAATAAATAAATGATGGGTCTTTGTCCCAAACATTATAGAGGGCACTGTATGCACTAGTAAATCTCATCACACCTTGGTATTGAGCTGTCTTATAACTTCAGAAATAACACTATTGCTGGTAGTTATTTTGATGCTTATGTTGTAAACGATTACATTTTCAACATAACACTCTTATTAGATGTTTTGAAGTATTGTTCAGCTTTATGTTACATAGAATGATTAGTGCAGTACAGGTCCAGAATCTGCAATCTATTTTAGAAGTTGCATTATAGTTCAGACCATAGGCATTATTTTTTAAAACATTTACTTCTGTGGGGTAGGGCATTGCTGGCCCAACTAACATTTAGTTAATGACCATATTCTGTGGGGTCCATTAGGAAATAATGTCAAAATGTAAGTGGATTTAGGGATGTATACATTGGGATAAAAAATAATGACAGTTTATTTCCCTGTATAATACATCTTTGTAATTTTATTTCCCTGTATAATACATCTTTGTAATTTTAAGTTTTGTGGTTAATGCATCTTTTTGTTATGCAAAGATGCAGAATACAAGCTTTCTCCCATCTTCTTTGGAAATACTCCTGCCATATTGTGGACACCCTTATGCCACTTTAAATGTCAAAGGGTTATGTTTTGGCATTAAACTTGGAAATATAGAGTGCACAACGGAACTGTACTGTTAGTTTAATATCACAATTTTGTGAATGAAGCAGGTTTATCACATACAAACGGAAACGTTTTTGTTGAACATTGGTATGGTTCTTGCAACATTTTGCACAGGTCTGCTGAGGTAAAATATTTTCCAAGGAAGATTATTTATTTTCTCAACCAATTAAGTACCCTTAAACTAACTAGAGAAGTTTGGCCGGAAGACACCCAATTTATGCTGAACAGAGTTCTAGAACATCAAATAACTAGGAAGGTGAATGACTGGGGTGAGGATTGTGTGAAACATAGAAACATAGAAAATAGGTGCAGGAGTAGGCCATTCGGCCCTTCGAGCCTGCACCGCCATTCAATATGATCATGGCTGATCATCCAACTCAGTATCCTGTACCTGCCTTCTCTCCATACCCCCTGATCCCTTTAGCCACAAGGGCCACATCTAACTCCCTCTTAAATATAGCCAATGAACTGGCCTCAACTACCTTCTGTGGCAGAGAGTTCCAGAAGAAAGGACAGAGCATACAAATAACCAAATTAATTAACAAATAGTGAGTGGGCATGAAGAAAATGACAATGACTGTGATGGTCCATCAGATCATAGGATTATCAGCTTGTAGCTCCACTAACACTTTCCCAGTGATTATAATTTCCCTGAGTTTTACCTTACTTTCCAGTTCTCAATTTTGCAGTTATTGCTGACATGTAACATTTTCCCTGATCACTATCATCCTCAGGAGCACGTGTGATTGATTCTGATGAGAGCCATATGGTTAACCCTTTCCCCTCTCTTAAGGTTGCACTATGTAGTTCGGCTTGCACTATTGTGGTCTGGTTCCCTCGTATAACTGCTAATTTATTGCATATTATTTATTGTATATAATTGTGTTGTATTAATGTGCCTGTGAAGCCGCAGCAAGTAATGGGCCTGTCCCACTAACATGTCCTTGGCACGCAAATTACGCGACCTCGTGGTCGCGTGAGGCGCACGGGCATCGTATGGCCGCGCGGGGCCGGTCACACTGAGAAGCGCGGAGGGGTATGTAGTTGTGTGCGACATCGCGCGGGGCTCCGAAATTTTTGTAGCGAACACAATCTTCGCGCGCCAATGACCTGTCGCATAACTGACGGCCAAAGTGGGACAGGCCCAAAACCCTGGCACGACGCAACGTCTCACCTGCAACAGCAGCAGAAGCAGGCAAACGATCGCCGAACTCGGCCTGGGGCTCGGCCGCTGCGGTCCGGATCCACCCCCACTTCTACTCCCAGAGCGGGGCCAAGAAAATCGAAGATAGACACAAAATGCAGGAGTAACTCAGCGGCACCGGCAGCATCTCTGGAGAGAAGCAATGGATGACGTTTCGGGTCAAGACCCTTTTTTCAGACTGAAGAAGAGTCTCGACCCGAAACATCACCCATTGCTTCTCTCCAGAGATGCTCCCGGTCCCGCTGAGTTACTCCAGCATTTTGTGTCCGTCTTCAAATGACGTCACGCGCTCCAGACGGCTGTGCGGTTGAATGAAGTCGCGCGCAACCTTCGCGGGACCGTCGCGGCCAAGGTTAATTTGTGTGCCAAGGACACGTAAGTGGGACAGGCCCTTAAGAGTTTCTTTATGCATTCCTGGTACATGTTACAATTAAACACCCATGACTCATTGTAAAATCTCTGCCTTTTCTAAATCACGATGCACTTCTTGGAGTAACATTCTGCTTTAATCAACTATAATTGAACAGATGGATATACTTTGATTATATCTTTGTAGGAATCTTTTTCCATATATATTTCAAAAGTGGTTTGTTTACGCAACGGGACACAAGAGACTGCAGATGCTGGAAGACCTAGACAGGATTTTTGACGGACAATTCACCCCCCCCCACCATATATGGTGCTCGATCTGTTGAGCTCCTCCAGTAGATAGTTTGTTTTGTAAATTCAGTGTTTTGTATCAAGGGCTGATTATGTCAAGTTAAACCCATTATGTCAAGTGGCTGTACAGGGCTCTCGCTTAACTTTTTTTCTCTGTTGTCAGCCGGGCAACCTAGGCAGCTTTTTAGGTTGCCAAATGACAGTTTAGGTGGTCATTTAAGACGGCTTGCATGGCACGTGCGATAATGTGCTCGGTGGAAGTGCGTAGTTACCAGTCGGAATTATGCTCAATGAAGCATTCACATATTATTTCTGCTTCAAATAAAGTCACAAACTAAACATATTCACCAATCAAGACATGATATATACTGCACTGACATGCAGCAAAATTATAATACAGTATGTCAACTATTTTTACGTTGTAATGAATGCAATTTCTATTATTTCTTTCCACTTCCAAACAAAAATGTGGTTGGATTATTCAGCATATGATCAATCTGTGTCAATAAATCCTGGACCATGGTAACATATATGCTTAACCATGCACACTACAGATTGATGCAAGCATGTTTTCTGTGAAGGTCCGAAAATTATCATGACATGGCCATAGCATGGGTTGTTATTGCTATTGGTACAGAAACACTAGCTTCCCACATCATTTATCCACAACAAAATATATAGGTTGCAAGGAAATGTCTAAAGGCATTTTATGATAATAGCTGTTAAAAAGGACTATACCCACCTGACAGGTTAAACATGACACTAACTGACAAGAGATGGCCAAAGGACATAACTGCAGCAAATGTTCTTTTGGCAATATATTTAAAGGTGTCAAAACGCCACATTATGAGAGAGAGAGAGAGAGAGAGAGAGAGAGAGGGGGGGGAGGAGAGGGAGAGAGAGAGAGAAAAGAGAGAGAGACACCCTCTCCCTCTCTCTCTCCCTCCCTCTCTCCCCCCCCCCCCCCCCTCCCTCTCTGCCCCCTGAGATTTGTGAACATTTTCATAAATGTCAAGAAATAATGCATGAAATTTTCAGATAAGGCAATTCAGATTTCATGGGATAAATATCTATTGGAATATGTAAAAATGTTCCCGTTAGCACATCGTTTCTTCGAGTAGATGTTATCGCACACAAACAATAAATACACACACTCACACTCACACTCTCCCCTCTCTCCCTCTCCTCCCATAGTTGAGGCTCCCAATCTGTTGCCATTCAACAAGACAGTTATGGGAGAATAAAATTTTCCGCACGGCAGAATTCATGTAAATTTATTCTTCCACACTTCACCCATACCTTCAACAAGTGTTCAGTTAACTTTACTTATATTTAATGCAACACTCTGCAACTAATATTATGTTTCTTTGCAAATTTGAGCGTGAGATGAAGTTTTGAGTACTGAGTTTGCAACAATGAAACTTAGCATAATGTCAGTTTTTAGCATTAAAAATGCATTGATTTAAAATACTTTTATCGCATGCTGTCTGCTGCTCATTGATTGTACATGCAAAGTGTAGTAAGCATTTTATATAGTCTTTCCTTGAATGATCATTTTGTTACCATGGTTCTCAATGAATTACCTCTGTGCTTGAGAACAATTTCACAATTTGTTGTGAACTTGTATTAATCACGGAGGTCAAGACCAGCTTGTGAATTGGCCTCAGCAAGATCCTGAGCCACGCATAGGCTGGCATGGAGTTGCGAACAGACCAAAATGTGTTGGATGGTCTGTCACCAACCCCAATTGCAGATTTTAGTTATTGTAACATAGCCCATTTTACCATGTTGACTCTCGACCATGTAATTTGAGTAGAAAGGTGGTTTTGGATATTTTAAATGATTATTTCTCTCTTCTCACACAATAAATTTCTCAGTCACCCTAATGACCATGCTGATGCAACTGTCATGGTCCATAAGTCACAGCTGCCACAAGATCTAGTCTGTGGTCGCTATCTTGGCTGTTTGTGTTATCCTGGGGAACTGTGTTATCTGTGTTGTCCTGGGAAAGTCTCAGGCAACTCTATTGCAGCATTTGCCTGCTATCCTCTGTCTGGTGTTTCTCTTCTCTTTTGCTGGCCAAAATCTCCTGTTATGTGTCACTATCCCAGCAAGATGTGCATCTATTCTTGTTTGTTGGCTTAAGTCAGTCAGTGCTGATTCTGCAGGTATCGTTGAAATCCAGGGTGATTTTAATTCTTTGCGGAAAAGTTCATAAGTGATAGGAGCAGAATTAGGCCATACGACCCATCAAGTCTAATCCGCCATTCAATCATGGCTGATCTATCTTTCCCTTTTAACCCCATTCTCATGCCTTCTCTCCATAACCCCTGACACCCGTACTAATTGAGTATCTACAGTGACTTGCAAAAGTTTTCGTACCCCTTGAACTTTTCCACATTTTGTCACGTTACAACCACAAACGTAAATGTATTTTATTGGGATTTTATGTGATAGACTAACACAAAGTGGTGCATAATTGTGAAGTGGAAGGAAAATGATACATGGTTTTCAAATTTTTTTACAAATAAAAAACTGAAAAGTGTGGCGTGCAAAAGTATTCAGCCCCCCTGAGTCAATACTTTGTAGAACCACCTTTCGCTGCAATTACAGCTGCAAGTCTTTTGGGGTATGTCTCTACCAGCTTTGCACATCTAGAGACTGAAATTTTTGCCCATTCTTCTTTGCAAAATAGCTCAAGCTCAGTCAGATTGGATGGAGAGTGTCTGTGAACAGCAATTTTCAAGTCTTGCCAGAGATTCTCAATTGGATTTAGGTCTGGATTTTGACTGGGCCATTCTAACACATGAATATGCTTTGATCTAAACCATTCCATTGTAGCTCTGGCTGTATGTTTAGGGTCGTTGTCCTGCTGGAAGGTGAACCTCCGCCCCAGTCTCAAGTCTTTTGCAGACTCTAACAGGTTTTCTTCCAAGATTGCCCAGTATTTGGCTCCATCCATCTTCCCATCAATTCTGACCAGCTTCCCTGTCCCTGCTGAAGAAAAGCATCCCCACAGCATGATGCTGCCACCACCATGTTTCACAGTGGGGATGGTGTGTTCAGGGTGATGTGCAGTGTTAGTTTTCCGCCACACATAGCGTTTTGCATTTAGGCCAAAAACTTCAATTTTGGTCTCATCTGACCAGAGCACCTTCCTCCACATGTTTGCTGTGTCCCCCACATGGCTTGTGGCAAACTGCAAACGGGACTTTTTATGGCTTTTTTTTAACAATGGCTTTCTTCTTGCCACTCTTCCATAAAGGCCCGATTTGTGGAGTGCACGACTAATAGTTGTCCTGTGGACAGATTCTCCCACCTGAGCTGTGGATCTCTGCAACTCCTCCAGAGTTACCATGGGCCTCTTGGCTGCTTCTCTGATCAATGCTCTCCTTGCCCGGCCTGTCAGTTAGGTGGACGGCCATGTCTTGGTAGGTTTGCAGTTGTGCCATACTCTCCATTTTCGGATGATGGATTGAACAGTGCTCCGTGAGATGTTCAAAGCTTGGGATATTTTTTTATAACCTAACCCTGCTTTAAACTTCTCCACAACGTTATCCCTGACCTGTCTGGTGTGTTCCTTGGGCTTCATGATGCTGTTTGTTCACTAATGTTCTCTAACAAACCTCTGAGGCCTTCACAGAACAGCTGTATTTATACTGAGATTAGATTACACACAAGTGAACTCTATTTACTAATTAGGTGACTTCTGAAGGCAATTGGTTGCACTGGATTTTATTTAGGGGTATCAGAGTAAAGGGGGCTGAATACTTTTGCATGCCACACTTCTCAGTTTTTTATTTGTAAAATAATTTGAAAACCATGTATCATTTTCCTTCCACTTCACAATTATGCGCCACTTTGTGTTGGTCTATCACATAAAATCCCAATAAAATACATTTACGTTTGTGGTTGTAATGTGACAAAATGTGGAAAAGTTCAAGGGGTATGAATAATTTTGCAAGCCACTGTATCTACCTTTCTACCTATCTGTGCCTTAAAAATAAAAGAGCTTGGCATATTAGGCAGGAACACTTTATGACTCTATGATAATCAGCACTACTTGGTGGTGTTACAGTGGTTAAATTAATTAACCAACAACCCAAAGACACTAGCATTACTCAGTACTGCAGGAGCACGTGGGACCATAACACACAGTGTGATGGATCAAGACCATTCTCTGTTAATTGTGTTGTAAAAAAGATATCTGATAGCACATTTTCAGAGTTGCTCTATGCACTATGGATCCTGATGCACTATTGTTGTGCACTATTGTTTATATGGAGTTTGCGCAGACTCTCTGTGACCACGTGCTTCACCCAGGTGCTTCAGCTTCTTCCCACATTTCACAAATGTGCAGGTTTGTCGGTTAGTTGGCCACTCTAAATTGCCGGTGCAGATGAGTGGTAGAACCTGATGGTTGATGGGAATTTGTGAAGAGTTAAATGAGTTTAATAATTGGTGTTTGATGGTCAGAGCAGATTCGGTGTGTCAAAGGCCTACTTCCATCCTATTTCCGCCTGCCTTGCTTTTGGAGATTAATATTAACAGTGTGATAAAGTGACACGTTAACAATTAACTGCTTTCTAAAGCACCGATACTGGACATCGAGAGGGAGAAAACTTCCAAAGATGGTTGTGACTATTGAGGGTCAATCGTCCCAGTTCAGGTCTTCGGCAGAGTTCTCTGTTCTAAGCCCAACCATCTCAAGCTGCTTCATCAAAGACCCTTTGTCAATCATAAAGTCAAAGAAGATATTTGTCGATGATTGTAGAGTTTAGTGTCATTCTCAATTGCTTAGAAAATGATGTGGCCCACGTTTGCTAGAGGTAGATGTTCAGACAGGGCTGATGATTAACAAGTAAGTTTGTGCCGTACTTACCCTTCCAGGTAAACACCAGGATCACCTGACTCATTCAAATGGAACTGATGTGCTGCAATGATGAGAACTATATTCTGCATTCTGTACCTTCCCCATTGCTCAATTTATTGCACTTGAGTGACTTATATTTTTGTATAGTATTATCCGATCTGCTTGGATAGCATGCAAAGCAAAGCTTTTCACTGAACCTCAGTATACGAGACAATAATGAACCTTAACCTAATGCCAAGTAAATATCAGGATCACTCAACCCATACAATGGCAGGTAACTAACAGAACCAGACTGCTGGGGACTTTGAGAAAGTCTGGGATGAATACCAGGATTGATTTTTCCCTCCCTGACCCAGAGGCATCAAGCTGGTTATAGCTCTGTCCCAATTCTCCCAGCAGAATCATGATAACTAAAAGTAAAACATTTGAAGATAGACAATAATGCTGGAGACTCACAGCGGGTGAGGCAGCATCTGTGGAGCGAAGGAATAGGTGACGTTTCGGGTCGAGACCTTCTTCAGGGTGATGTGGAGGTGTGGGTGGGGGGTGGGGGGGGGGAAGAAACAAGGAAGAGGCAAAGACAGTAGGCTGTGGGAGAGCTAGGATGGGGAGGGGAAGGAGGGAGAAAGCAAGGACTACCTGAAATTGGAGAACTCAATGTACATACCGCTGGGGTGTAAACTGCCCAAGCGAAATATGAGGAGCTGCTCCTCCAATTTGCGGTGGGACAATCAACGACAATCTTAAGTAAAACATTTGAAGTCAGTTATCTGAAATTTATGTAGCATATTGTTGAATTGTCTTGCTTCAGCCAAGACTACAATTTATCGAACACTTGATATGACCAAGGTTAAAATATGGTGACCGCCTTGGCCTACACGATCAACCGATTGCCAAACATTTTAACTCCCCGACACACTCTCACACTGACATTTCTGTTGGGCCTCCTCCATTGTCAGAGTGAGGCCACAAGCAAATTGGAGGAACAGCATCTCCTATGTTGCTTGGGCAGCTTACAACCCAGCAGCATGAAAATTGATTTCTCTACCTTCAAGTAACCCTTGTATTCCCTCTCTCTCCATCCCTCCCCTACTCTGTTCTAGCTAATTTCACCGTTTGTATTCCTTCGTTATCACCTCGTCCCCAGCCAACAATGGACCATTGTGGGCTCCACTTTTTCCAAGTCATTGATGCAGGCTCTGCTTTGATCTGTATCTTCCCATACCTCCAGTATCCCCCTCCCTTACTCTTAGTCTGGTGAAGTGTCACAATCCGAAACGTCACCTATTCCTTTTTTCCAGAGATGCTGCCTGACCTGCTGAGTTGATATGACCACTCGTATTGACTTGCCTTACTCAGTAGCAGAAGGAACTTATTAACCCATCCTTTGGTGACTGAAAATAAAAAAAACACAGCCAAACACCACAGCACCATGAGGATTGTGACCTCGGTACACATGACAATAATAAACTAAACTAAAGATGTTGATGCAAGTTAATTTTGAGCGGTTTACATGTCGTTATGATATGGAGTCCTCTTTATTACATGACACAGTTTTGAAATTCTGTCCTTTTGTTTCTAACTGAAATAATAAAAATGTCAACTGAATTATATTTCTGGAGTGATCCAAAACTCATTGACTAGAATAACCAGGTTAACCTTTTTATTGCAGATGGGAATATCAGGTAATACAAGCCTATTCGGACAAGGATATGGTCAAGCAGGTGGACAGCAGTTAGGCGCTACAGGGGTCGGACCTCAATTGCAAAACAAAAGTGGCCTTTCGAATAGTCTGCCTCCATTTCCAGCTGATTTAAAGGGTACTCAAGTTACAAATGTGCCGAACATGGTAAGCATTGTGCTACTGTTGTTTATTACAAACAATTGAACTGTTCCTAAAATTAAATTTTATGCTTAGAGTGATGATTGTTTGAAGGTCTCCAGTGAGCTAAAGAGCGGTCCTGACCTTCCATCTCCCTCATTGGAGTCCTTCGAACTATCTTCAATCAGACTTTATTGGACTTGCACTAAAGTTATGAGCTTCATCTTTATCTGTATACTGTGGATGGCTTGATAGTAATCATGTAAAGTATTTTAGCTGACTAAATAACACACAATCAAAAGCTTTTCACTTTATCTCGGTACACGTAACAATAATAAACTAAACTTATTGCTTTTAAAGCTGAGACCCGGATTCAATCCTTACCTCGGGTGCTCTCCGTGTGGAATTTGTACGCTCTCCCTGTGACCGTGTGGGTGCTACTGTTTCCTCCCACATTCCAAAGACGTGTGGGTTTGTAGGTAAATTGGCCTCAGTAAATTGCCCCGTGTGTGTAGGAAGTGGACAATATAGAACTAGTGTGGGTAGACAAAAGTGCTGGACAAACTCAGCGGGTACCAAATAGTCAACGTTTCGTGCCGAAACCCTTCTTCAGACTGAAGACCTTCGGTTTTCCAGCTCCTGCAGTTCCTTCTTGAACATAGAACTAGTGTGAATGGTTGATCGATGGTCGTCATGGACTCGGTGTACTGAAGGGCCTGTTTCCATGCTATATCTTTAAAAAAATACGTATTTTCACCAGTGCATAAAGGCTGATAATGCATTGCATTTTGCTGATGTTAATAATGCTCTTTTTCAGATGTTTAATTAAATTATTATTAAAAGAGGGTGGGGTTTGCCAACTACCTAAATTGCATTATCTTCCAGCTGTGTTTCAGTTACTGTCAAAGGGATGAGAGGAAAACATGTTTAACATTTCTTGCCTTGATTACACTAAATTAGGGAAGGTGGCTTTACTTGGTTTGAATGACTTGCCAACCCGAGAGAAAGGTTTATGAGTCACTCGGTCTTTTTCCCCAGGGTAGATTATTCTAAATTTAGGCACAGCCTCAAAATGAGATTTAAGAGTTGCCTCAGGGGTAACATTTCACTCAGAGGGTAGTCCATGTCTGGAATGAATTGCCAGAAGAAGCTATATAAGCAGATATAATTATGACTTTTAAAAGACATTTGGACCGACATGTGGATAGGAAGAGTTAAGAGAGATGTGGGACAAATGCAGGCAAATGGGACAAGCCCAGTATGCCAATTTGGTCAGCAAGGACAAGGTGGGCTGTAGGGCCCGTTTCCGAGCTGCATGGCTCCATATCTGCATGTCAAAGCCATAGCTTATTCGTTAGTTTCATGCAAAACACAAAGTGCTGGTGGAACTCAGCAGGTCAGGCAGCATCTGTGGTGGGAGTGAACACCATATTCACCAAGTACCTCTGTGTTCAATTTCATTTATAAATGTTTTTTGTGTTTCATTTGAGAAAAAAGATCCTAATTTTGAGTCTGTTTCTCACTGCTTCCTTCCTTCCTTCCTTCCTTCCCTCCCTCCTTCCCTCCCTCCCTCCCTCCCTCCCTCCCTCCCTCCCTCCCTCCCTCCCTCCCTCCCTCCCTTCCTCCTTTCCTTCCTCCTTTCCTTCCCTTCCTCCTTTCCTTCCTCCTTTCCTTCCCTTCCTCCTTTCCTTCCTCCTTTCCTTCCCTTCCTCCTTTCCTTCCTCCTTTCCTTCCCTTCCTCCTTTCCTTCCTCCTTTCCTTCCTCCTTTCCTTCCTTCCTCCTTTCTTTCCTTTCTCCTTTCCTTTCTCCTTTCCTTTCTCCTTTCCTTCCTCCTTTCTTTCCTCCTTTCTTTCCTTTCTTCCTCCCAGGTTCAGCAAGTAGGAATGGTACAAGTACCATCCCAGGTGCCAACACAAGGAATGGGATCGGCACCAACTGCTGATCCAGAAAAACGCAAACTGATACAGCAGCAGCTGGTCCTACTGCTTCATGCCCACAAATGTCAGCGGAGGGAACAGGCAAATGGTGAGGTGCGGCCCTGCGCACTACCACACTGCCGAACCATGAAAAACGTCCTGAATCACATGACTCACTGTCAAGCAGGCAAGTCCTGCCAGGGTAAGTATACTTGCTGTTACCCTTTGTGCAACTGCACGTTGTAGTCAGAAATGGAGAGGTTCAAATAGAGTTTTACAGATAAGGACGTCAAAGTTATCTATTTTGACTACTAATGAACATTTAAAACCCTTAGTAAATGTATGTTTATTCATTTATTAAATATATACAATGGTATTGGTCAGAAGACCTCTCTGTATTCTTTAAGTACATTTTTATGTTAGTGGATGTGATAATAAACAGGATTGAATCTTAAAGGGTGTTCATTTTATTTGTTTCCCTGTACATGGCTTTGAAGATCAAATTATCACAATATGTGTAGACTGAGTTTCAGTTGTTGAAACTTCATCCAAAAACATTGGTTTATAAAGGATGCACTTAACGGAAAGTTTACTGTGTGGATTTTTGTGTATGGAGATTCAGCTTTATAAGGTTTGATTAGGTTAGTTTAGAGATACAGCGTGGAAACGCCCAACGGCATCACACCGACCATCACACTAGTTCTATGTTATCCCACTTCTGCAGCCTACACACTAGGAGCAATTTACAGAAGCCAATTAACCTATACCTTTGGGATGTGGGTGGAAACCGGAGCACCTGGAGAAAACCCACGCGGTTACAGGGAGAACACATAAACTCCGCCCAGACAGCACTCGTAGTCAGGATTGAACCCGGATCCCTGGTGCTGTGAGACAGTAGCTCTATGGCTGCGCCACCATGCTGCGCAAATCAGCGTAAATTTCTCAAATAATAAAAGTGCAAAAAAATAGTACGTCAAATAGCATCTATGGAGAAACAGAACTGACAAGAATAGTACTGGGGGGTATATTCAGTTGTAGTATTCAAAGGGAGCTGGCTAAGTGTCTGTAAAACAATAATATTGCATGTCTGTAGTGGGGGGGAGGCAGATGAGTTGGATTAACTGTATTTACTGTATTCCTAGAGAGCTGCTGCAGATTCAACTAGCTGAATGGCTTCCTTTCACTCTGACCTATATTCAGAACTTTTGAGAACATCTATGTATGTGCCCGATAGATTAACTTGCTGTTGGTGCAGAAATGTTTTGACCACTTTACCAACATAAACTGTGTCCTTTTGCAGTCAGGATACTTAACAGTCATTGAGCCATTAAAGCGCCAGAACACAAAATACTTTCTTTTGCCTTTTGCAAAATTTTCAATCCTCATTACGGTGGTATTAAAAATATATAAATAGTGAGGAAGCATTAAAACAATTTTTAAATGATCTTTGGTTCACTGTTTTTTAAAGAATTTAGGTGATTTTGGAATGAAATTCATAATTAGATCTGTGGAATTTATGGTATTATCTGGTTCTAATGTTCGACGGTTACGGATGTGGTTTGGATGGAAATTATTTTCTGGTGTTGTGTTGTACAATTCTGAAAGGTGTTGATGTAAGAAATATCACAGGACGTATATAGCTGATGCAATTTCAAACTTTGTATTTACCCTAGAAATATTTTATCCCACCTTCTAACATATAATGTCATGGGGAGGGGGTGAGCTGTACTATATCGATACAATGGCTGGGTCTTGTGAAAGGATAGCTGGCTCTGTGTGACAGTGGTTGTGTAACTCTCCTCTTTTACGTACCCGCTCTGATGTTGTAACTGACATTGGGTACTCAGTGTAAAATTGAAACTACCCCCCCATCGCATTATTAACTTGCATAGCTGTGAACCTTCATGTTTCAAATTGCACTTATCCATTCTCAGCTGTGCCAGTCTTTTTAGTGTGGTTTTGTAAGTTTTAGCTTGTGATTAATGTTTCAAAGGCTTATGATTTGCAGCTGCCCAGTTAGTTCTGACCATGTGCCCCCCATGTTAATGTTAGATCTCTGGCTCTGTTTTTTTCTGACACAGTTGCTCACTGTGCATCATCAAGACAGATCATTTCTCACTGGAAAAACTGCACTCGACATGACTGTCCTGTATGTCTACCCCTGAAAAACGCCAGTGACAAGAGGAATCAGCAGAGTAAGTCACCTTCATTACAAAGTGGAAATATTGGCAGGATAAGTGAATGCATATCTGAGCCATGAACTTGCTCCCTATGGACATTCTCTACATCAAAGACATTTTTTTGTACCCTTCTTTAGAATAGATCATATATAAACACATTCATTGTCCTGTTTCAGAAAAGGAACACGGAAAGTTATGAAAAGTATTGATGCGCATTTTGTCAATTTAATATTTCCGTGAAGTGTAACCTTTGCTTGCAAGTTATCTATATATTTGCATAATGTGTAACAACCGTTCAGCTTTATATCTAAATGATAATTTTACCACATTTTACCTTGCAGCCCTATTAGGCTCTTTGCCAAGTGGATTACCAAATACAGTGGGTTCAGTTGGGAGTAGTCCACAAGGCACATCCAGCAATTCAAATCCTATCGACCCCAGTTCAATGCAGAGAGCATACGCCGCACTTGGTCTGCCCTATGGTAACCAACCACAAGCGCAGTCACAGCCTCAGGTACAAGGCCAGCAGACAGCACAGCCTCAAGTCCATCAGTCAATGAGGCCAAACCCTTTGGGTAAGTATGCTGTAAGGCCTCAGCACAAAGACATTAGATAAATCTCCTCAACACTGCTTAAAAGCTATCAGCTCCACCATTCTTTCTGGCAATGTATTTCTGGTACTTGCATGCCAAAGTCTCTATGCTCCTCAATACCCCTAAAGTCATTACATTCATGGTGTATGTCCTAGCTGCAGTAGTTCTTCCAAAATGCTTCACTTCACATTTATTAGAATTAAACTCCATCTGCCATTTCTCAGCTCATTTCACATTCATTCAAGCCTAAAACTACCTATTCACATTGCCAATAACTCCACAAACCTTTGTATCATCTGTGAACTTACTGGTCATGCTTCCTACATTCATAGCCAAATCTTTCATGTATGTTACAATCACAAAATGAGTCTCTGTCTCCTGTTGCCAAGCCAATTTTGGATCCAATTTTCCCATCATCCCATGGACTCTAACCTTTTGGACGTCTCCCAGGTGGGACTTTGTTGAACATCATACTGAAGTCTACTGCACTGTCCTCTTCAATACACTTATTACCTCCTCATTAAATTCAGTCAGATTGGTCAGACAAGTTCTGACCTTGACAAAGCGACGTAAGCTATCTCTGATTAGTCCCTGCATTTCCAAGTGATTCTTAAACTTAACCCTCAGAATTGAAAGTACAGGTCAATAAAAGAGAGGATTATTGCCATAAATCTACCCTCTCTCTCCTGGGCAATTTTCTTTTGTCTTTAACCAGCTCTGCCAATCTCCAAACCCATAATATAGCAGAATATGGATGAGCTTGGTGTTCACCAAATTCACCAATACAAAAGTTTGGCATACGTAATAAAATTCTCTCTTATGGAATCTGTATGAAGAAAAAGTAATTAAATAAACACAAGATTTATTTCGCAACGTGCGTTTCTTGATGCGTGTGCAGGTGATGGGTGTTTGCATTAAAGAAAATCACGATCCAGACCATTTTCTAGAAACGCAACCCTTCCTCCCCCTGCAATGTAAGGATCACCTGTTTTCTTTGGTATATGCCAGTGAATTGTATTCCTGTAAATGTGCCTAGTTTGTTTGGTTAATAATAACAACATACATTTTGAACTGTTTTGAGCTGTTGCTTGAGTTACTGACTTCTCCTTTCTCGCATCAGGTACGAATCAGATGAATGTGGTTGGAGGGATGGGTGTTCCAACGCCTGATCAGTCAAACCTGATGTCTGACTCTGCTCTTCCACCTTCCCTTGCTACACCAAAGTAAGGAATCTTCATTCTTCAACAAGACCTGCTAACATAATGTAATTTTTGGATAGACACGAAAAGCTGGAGTAACTCGACAAGCAGCATCTCTGGAAAGGAATGCATATTAGGGATAAGAGAAACGAGAAATATAGACAGTGATGTGGAGAGATAAAGAACAATGAATGAAAGATTTGCAAAAAAGTAGCAATGATAAAGGAAACAGGCCATTGCAGGCTGTTAGTAGGGTGAAAATGAGAAGCTAGTGCGACTTGGGTGGGGGAGTGATAGAGAGAGAGGGAATGTCGTGACTACCTGAAGTGAGAGAAATCAATATTCACACCACTGGGCTGTAAGCTGCCCAAGCGAAATATGAGATGCCTGTTCCTCCAATTTGCGTTTATCCTCACTCTGACAATGGAGGAGACTGAGGACAGAAAGGTCTGTGTAGGAATGAGAAGGAGAATTAAAGTGTCCAGCAACCAGGATCTCGAATGTTCTAGTATTAAACACTTCACCTTGGGCAAAGATGCTACCTCCTGCACCCATGCAGAATCATGGACTTCATCAACCACCATCTCCAACACCTCCCTCCCCTTTCTTGATCTCACAGACTCCATTACAGGAAATAGACTATTAACTGACATCTATTACAAACCCACTGACTCACACAACTATCTCGACTACACTTCTTCCCACCCTGCTTCCTGCAAAGACTCTATCCCCTACTCCCAATTCCTCCATCTACGCCGCATCAGTGCCCAAGATTAGGTGTTCCATACTAGAACATCCGAGATGTTCCCCCTGGTCATTACCGTCCACCCCATCAGCCGTCGCATACAACACCTAATCCACCGAAATGTCCGCTACCTCCAACGGGATCCCACCACTAACCACATTTTTCCTATCTCCACCCCTTTCCGCCTTCCGCAGAGGCCGTTCCCTCCTCAACTCCCTGGTTAACTCATCACTTCCCACCCAAACCACCCCCCCCTACCCAGGTACCTTCCCCTGCAACCGCAGAAGATGTAACACCTGTCGCTATACATCCTCCCTCGACTCTGTCCAGGGACCCCCGACAGTCCTTTCAGGTTAGGCAGAGGTTCACTTGCACCTCGTCCAACCATTACCTACTGTATCCGTTGTTCAAGATGTGAATCTTATACATCGGCGAGACCAAACACAGACTGGGCGATCGTTTCGCAGAACACCTTCGCCCTCCCGGTTGCTGGACAATTTAATTTTCCTACACAGACCTTTCTGTCCTCGGTCTCCTCCATTGTCAGAGTGAGGCTAAAACCAAATTGGAGGAACAGCATCCCATATTTCGCTTTGGTAGCTTGCAGCCCAGTGGTATGAATATTGATTTCTCTCACTTCTGGTCACCCCGACATTTCTTCTCTCTCTATCCCTCCCCCACCCAAGTCGCACGAGCTTCTAATTTTCACCTTACAAACAGCTTACAATGGCTTGTTTCTTTTGTCATTGTGACTTTTTTGCATATCTTTCATTCATTGTTCTTTATCTCTCTATATCACTGTCTATATCTCTCGTTTCCCTTATCCCTCATCAGTCTGGAAAAGGGTCTTGACCCGAAACGTTAACCATTCCTTCTCTCCAGAGGTGCTGCCTGTCCGGCAGAGTTACTCCAGTTTTTTGTGTCTATCTTCGGTTTAAACCAGCATCTACAGTTCCTTTGTACACATGTAATTTTGGAGGTTGTGTCCATTCCGACAGGCATAGAAAAATTGAGCTGGTTCTTCAAAGATCCAAATAGGTAATAAACTTCTAATGGATGGAAGGGAAGGTAAACTGAGAGCACAGCCCAAACCTGGAATTCTCTTAATCTTTCCACCTCTCTCAGCTGCTCTATCCATCCCTTTCTCTGTCCTTCCTCCTCTGAGGCTCTGCTCTTTTTACCTTTGATAATTCTTTTAAAAAAGCAACCACTTTAACCAGGCTCGTTTTGTTCCACGGGTGCTGTCTGTGTGGAATTTGCACATTCTCCCTGTGACTGTGGATTTCTTCTGTGTTCTGGTTTCCTCCCACGATGCAAAGGTTTGGCGTTAATAAGTCAATTGGTTGCTGTAAATTGCCCCCCTGTGTATGGATGAGTTGCAAAATCTGGGAGATGAGGAGGAAATTGATGACTTGTGGGAGAAAATGTAATAGGGAAACATTAGTGGGGGAATGAGATTGCAGTGATAGGCAACATAAACGTGATGAGCTGAAACGAGATTGATCACTGGGATGGCGGGACTGTCATGAGGAAAGATTGAAAGGACTAGGCTTGTATTCACTGGAGTTTATAAGGATGAGGGGGATCTTATAGAAACATATAAAATTATAAAAGGACTGGACAAGCTAGATGCAGGAAAAATGTTCCCAATGTTGGGCGAGTCCAGAACCAGGGGGCACAGTCTTAGAATAAAGGGGAGGTAATTTAAGACTGAGGTGAGAAAAAACTTTTTCACCCAGACAGTTGTGAATTTATGGAATTCCCTGCCACAGAGGGCAGTGGAGGCCAAGTCACTGGATGGATTTAACGGAGAGTTAGATAGAGCTCTAGGGGCTAGTGGAGTCAATGGTTATGGGGAGAAGGCAGGCACAGGTTATTGATAGGGGACGATCAGCCATGATCACAATGAATGGTGCTGGCTCGAAGGGCCGAATGGCCTCCTGCACCTATTTTCTATGTTTCTATGAATAGCCTCCATCTATGTTGTAAGGAAATATGGAAATAATTGTAGATGGGATGCTGACTAAATGGAACAAAAGTAGTGAGATTTTATTTGGTTTATTATTATCATCACTTGTAACAAGATACATTGAGAAACTTTGTTTAGTGGGAATTTCCAGGCAAATCACATCATACATGAACACAGGTAAGTGCACAACAGAAAATAAACCAAGTGCCGAAAAATGTGTTATCACCACAGAGAAAATGTAGAAAGTAAAGAGAAACTTGTATTTAATAAATGTAAGTAAGTTCTCAATTCCTTATTTTCACAAGATTTTGTTCCACCAAAAAAAATTATTCCTACATCCTCAGCCATTCTGAAAGCTGAATCAGAAAGGCATAGATAGACCCTGGTCAAATTAAGTAGTCGTAAGTAGTAAGTAGTCGGCTTGATCAGTACGGGTGTCAGGGGTTATGGGGAGAAGGCAGGAGAATGGGGTTGAGAGGGAAAGATAGATCAGCCATAATTGAATGCTGGAGTAGACTTGATGGGCCAAATGGCCTAATTCTGCTCCTATAGCTTATGAAGAAGTACTCGCTGGAGAATGGAGAAATTGAACTATTACAAATATTTGCTATTACCTGTACCTGTAAAAGTTAACTATAAAGCCTTGAAGATAACATAATTGTTTTTTGTAGCCCAAAAGTAAAATGCTAAATGTGTCTTACTACAATAATGCAAATAACAGCTTGTTTTTTTGTTACATTTTGCATTTATAAATCACATTTTCTTTTCAAATCTATTTAAAAGCTTAGCTACATTTGTGCACATTTTCCATATTGGTCTCAGCAAAATCAAGTAAACATTTTCAATGCTTTAAAATGAGTGCACTGCCATCCATCGTGGATTGTTTTATCTTTTGGATTCAGCTGAATTGATAAAGCTTTGGCTGGGTACAGAATTTGTATTTGAAACATGGATTGCTGACTAAAACTAATTGGGAGCTTAGGGGTTTTGTATATATTATTTGCATTTTTATGCTAAAAATAATGCTAAAAATTAATACACCACAATAACGTGGGATTCACTTTAAGTAATACTTGTTTCCTGATTTGTTTTAGCCAAATAATGAATGATGGCACAAATGTTGGTAATGTAAGCACGTTGCCGACTGCAGCACCTTCCACTAGTGGTGTTCGAAAACCATGGCACGAACACGTAACTCAAGATTTGCGCAATCACCTAGTTCATAAACTGTAAGTATTTATGTGATTGCAAAAAGCTCAAAAATCCTCTTAACCTCTCCATAAATAGAAGTTTGATATTTGATGTGCTGTTGCAGCAGAGGCAATTATAAGTTGGAAGAAGGGTTTTGAACCAAAATGTCACCCATTCCTTCTCTCCAGACATGCCTATCCCGCTGTGTTACTCCAGTTTTTTGTGTCTATCTTCGGTTTAAACCAGCATCTGCAGTTCCTTCTTCCACAATTATGTTGATCTACTGATGGCTAGTGAAACTGAGCTAGACACATTAACTTACTTGACCTTAAAAGAACATCTTTAGTGGAATATAAAAATTAGAAATGTGTGCAAGATAATGCTCAGAGAGAAAATAACCAGAAGAATTACTCTGTATGAAATATTTGTGTTACATTAATTAATGTGTGTGACTGGTATACTTGTGAATTTAATGTATGACTTTTGTTGGATAAGGCTCCTGTGCATTGTCGTGAAATGCTTTGCCTAAATTAAATAATTTCAAGTTTTTCATCTGTGTCCTGTTGGGTTGATGTAACCTCTTGTTACCATTTGAGGAAGTGCAGGGTAGTCTCTAATATTGTGTCCAGTATTTATACCTTGACCACAGGAAGGGTGGTAGAGGCTTTGGAGAAGAGATTTACCAGAAGAATGTTTGGATTAGGGAATATTAGCTGCAAGGAGAGGTTGGACAAACTTGGATTGTTTTCTCTAGAACGTTGGATTTTGAGGGGAGACATGATACAAGTATATAAAATTATGAGAGGCATAGACAGCGTAGAATGTCAGAAACTTTCCCCCAGGGTGGAAATGTCAAAGACTAAAGGACATAGCTTTAAGGCGAGAGGGACTAAGGAAGTATGTGTAAGGAAGTGTAAGGAAGGTATGAGGGGTATGTTTTTTCCACATAGTGTGGTGAGTGCCTGGAAACTGCTGCCGGGGATGGTGGTGGAGGCAGATACGATAATAGCGTTTCAGTTCACGTGCCTATGTAGGGAATGGAGGGATATGGATCACGTGCAGGCAAAGGATGTTGGTTTATCTTGGCATCGTGTTTGGCACAGACATTGGGGCAAAGGGTCTGTTCTTGAGCTGTACAGTTCCATGTTCTATTTTAGGCGTTTAACATGTAATCATCTAGTTGTTGTTTGGAAAACACTTTAGGGCATCTTAATAGTGGGAACAATGCTACACAAATGAAAGTTTCTTTTTGATTGTTAAATTGTCGTGAGCTACTGTATCCATTCTCCCACAGAGTGCAAGCCATATTTCCAACCCCTGACCCAGCAGCACTGAAGGATCGTCGCATGGAAAACCTTGTGGCGTACGCTCGGAAAGTGGAAGGAGATATGTATGAATCTGCAAATAGTAGGGTAAGTAATCACAGTTGAGATGATTTGCCACAATTCCCATAAAGGCATATAGTATGCTGTTGTGTTAAATGAAGCATTTTAGATAAATAATCTGTACATACTGGAAACCTTTATTCAAAACAACTTGTCCATAATTTTGTTACAACAGATTAAAATTACAATTGTTGATATTGACAATAGCCATGTTTCAGGTGTAATCTCAAGTTTTTACTCATCAGATGCTAAAGAAGATCTGTACAATTCCAGAATCTTTTGTTTCTTGCTTAATTGACATTGCCTAGAAACAACTAAATACACTTTGCAAAATACAAAGTGGTGGAGGAACTTAGGTCTGAAGAAGAGTCCCAACCTGAAATGTCATCTGCCCATTCCTTCCACAGATGCTGCCTGACCTGTTGAGTCCCTCCAGCACTTTGTGTTTTGCTCAGGTATAGCAGTTCACAGTTATATCCTCTTACAAAGATCTCTCAATTTCAGATAAAAATGAAGGTTTCATCAGAGCCCGTTTCCTCCATTAAAGAGAAGAAGCAGATATTAAATCTTGACCTTTTTCTTATTTTTTCATTTAGGATGAATATTATCACTTACTTGCAGAGAAGATTTACAAGATTCAGAAAGAGCTCGAGGAAAAAAGACGGTCTCGACTTCAAAAACAGCAGCAGGGAATATTGCCAAACCAGGGTGCCTTGACAGGACCAGGAGGACAACCACCTGGTATGTCACAGACACCAGGTATGGCTCAGGTCCAGTCTGTCCGACCACCCAGTAAGTATGTTTCCTGTATATCTCATTTACAGGGAGTCTTAACAATTCGCAGCATGTGGATTCAATGCATAATGGTAACACTCCTGCCTCACCATGTGAAGATGGAGGGTTACATAGTGAACAAAGGGTTCAACTCACTTCAGTGCCAAAGTTAGACTGACAAATCAATATAGAAGCGAGGGACTGCTCTGCTGTCAGAGGTGTTGGGTAAAGTGTAAAATTGCATTCTTGCTTGTTATCTCAGTATTCAAAGGCAAGCGGGGAGATATTGGAAAGATCTGACCAATAATTATACCTCAGTTATAATTATCTGAACAAAGTCTGATCAGAGTATAAAAGAGAGATCGAGCGACTGTCCATATGGTGCCAGCACAATAACCTGGCCCTCAACACCAGCAAAACCAAGGAACTGATTGTGGACTTTGGAAGGAGTAGGATGGGGACCCACAGTCCTGTTTATATCAATGGGTCGATGGTTGAAAGGGTCAAGAGCTTCAAATTCTTGGGCATGCACATCTCTGAAGATCTTTCCTGGTCTGAGAACACTGATGCAATTATTAAGAAAGCACATCAGCGCCTCTACTTCCTGAGAAGATTACGGAGAGTCGGTTTGTCAAGGAGGACTCTCTCTAACTTCTACAGGTGCACCGTAGAGAGCATGCTGACCGGTTGCATCGTGGCTTGGTTCGGCAACTTGAGCGCCCTGGAGAGGAAAAGACTACAAAAAGTAGTAAACACTGCCCAGTCCATCATCGGCTCTGACCTCCCTTCCATCGAGGGGATCTATCACCGGCGCTGCCTCAAAAAGGCTGGCAATATCATCAAGGACCCACACCATCCTGGCCACACACTCATCTCCCTGCTACCTTCAGGTAGAAGGTACAGGAGCCTGAAGACTGCAACAACCAGGTTCAGGAATAGCTACCTCCCAACAGCCGTCAGGCTATTAAACTTGGTTCGGACAAAACTCTGAACATTAATAGCCCATTATCTGTTATTTGCACTTTATCAATTTATTTATTCATGTGTGTATTTACGTATATAATGGTATATGGACATACTGACCTGTTTTGTAGTCAATGCCTACTATGTTCCGTTGTGCTGAAGCAAAGCAAGAATTTCATTGTCCTGTCAGGGACACATGACAATAAACTCTCTTGACTTGTCTTGAAGTCGTGCTTTTAGGGCATGTTGTTTTTGATGTGTGGAATTCTGACAAGTTTCTTTTGTTTTTAGATGGACCCTTGTCTATGCCAAATGTGCCAAATCAAATCATAAATCGCATGCCTGGGTCTCAAGGCAAGTAATCATTTTTTTGTATTTTTCTTATTTAATAAATGTCATTATATAATTATATAGTAATATTGATAAATATACCACAATGCTGACTATAGAGATGCTTTGAAAACTCCCATGTATGGAAATTGCATTGTGAAATGCCGGCAGTATTTTGGCTCAGAGATACAGCATGGAAATGGACTCTGTCCCACCGAGGGACATTTTAAGATTTTGCAGATCTTATGCAGTTATAAATTGGTATATAATAGTAATCATTCTAAAATCGTGCTGGCTGAGAAAGAGCAACTCTGCCCAATCCTACCTTGCAGCACCTGATCGTAGCCTTGCCGATCATGGCTCTTCAAATGCACATTTTGTGGTCCAGGCTGGCTTGGAACCCATGTTAAATGGTCAATGCCACCAACAATTGACCCCTCGGTTATCAGTCATTACAAGAAAGATCACATAGTATCCACTGAAATGGTGTGCCAGTGCCTAGATCCCACATCATTGGGTGGAGCCTATTGTTCGTAGAGGCAACTGGTGGAAACATCATCTGCCTTCATCTAGTTTAGTCCAGTGTTGCTTTTATTGCCTCTAACTAATGCTAAAATCTCTCGAAGGAAAACAGAATTAAATTTGTGCAGTTGCATTCCAGCTACCAAGAAGGATGTGTCTCTTTCAGGTATGAACCAGTTTGGGCCCATGTCTTTGGGGAATGTTCAGATGCCACAGGGACCCATAGGACCACGTGCAACTCCTCCCATGAACCATAATGTACAGGTGAGCAACATGGGATCTATTCCAACGGTAATTACAGTACTTTTCTGAAGAAGGGTCTCGACCCGAAACGTCACCCATTCCTTCTCTCCAGAGATGCTGTCTGTCCCGCTGAGTTACTCCAGCATTTTGTGTTTACTTTCGATTTAAACCAGCATCTGCAGTTCTTTCCTACACGCAATTACTTTTCTGTTCAGCTGTTCCATAGGTAATGAGATTGGAGAATTGCTGTTACTTTAGATATATTTACTAATGAGGGAGTCTTTGGGTCAATTGAAATTTGTTGTGTGTAAGTGCTAATTCTACCCAGCTATCTGGCCCAGAATAAGTAGTGATCCAAGTTTAAGGAATAGTGAAATGCATTAAATGAATCTATTTAAGATTACTAAAAAGAAATAAGATGTGTAACAAACTTTCTGGATCAGATACAGCCATGAAGTAAGTGAGTGGCTTTTTTTAAATTACTAAGTTAATGCAGTGGAATGTATAAACGATATCCCAGTTTCCTTTTTTCCCCCCACTTCTTTTCCTTACTTTCTTTCCTACTTCAGCCCCTTTGAGTCCTTTCTTCATTCTGCTGTCATAACAGGTTAAATAATCCAGTGCCTTTCATCAACGACCCATCATAAATCGCAGCTGAGCTTTAGCCAATTTGCCAGTTTTGCCTTCCTCAATAATCTACATTGTCAGTTTTAAAACTTTCATTCTAATTATCCCTGGTCTTATCCAGTTGTGTTTACCTAATAAAAATTTACATTTGAAGAAGATACTTGGGGAAAGAGTTCCTGTATTTATTGAGTTTGATCCTTTAGGCGGTGTGGTCTGGGAGAGAAGCTTAGTATTTTATCACCTTAAAGGCATTTCATAAAGGCACATCAAATGCAAAATAATCTGTATGTTGGAAATCTGAAATCACAACATTTTAGAGATGCTCAGATGTCGGGCAGCTTATGAGAGAAACAGTTAACATTTCAGATCACTGCTGTCACCTGAATTGACGAACCTGAGTTTATTTCCCAATCCAAGATAATACCTGACCTGCTGAGTGTTTGCATAGAAACATAGAAAATAGGTGCAGGAGTAGGCCATTCGGCCCCGAGCCTGCACCGCCATTCAATATGATCATGGCTGAAATACTTTTTTCAAGTTGTATAGGTGCAATCTAGAATGTGAAATCATTCTTTAAAATAAGAGAGCACCCATTTAAGATGGATCTTGTGATATTTCTTTCTGAAGGTCAAGGGTCACTTTTTAACAGGTAATGGAAGAAGAGTCAAGTGTTCAATATTCTTTAGGCTAAAGTTGATTGATTCTTGATATACTGAGAGGTAAACAGGAATGTAGAGTTGAGATTACAATTGGATCAGCTGTGATTACAGAGGAGGTCTAAGGGACTTAAGTCGTCTACTCTTCTCTTATTTCATGTTTGTATATATGTAAATCTGTAAAGAGCCATAGAAGGCTTAGGAAGTTTGGCATATTCCCAGCAACTCTAACCAACTTCTACCGATGCGCCATAGAAAGCATTTTATCGGGATTAATCACAGCATGGTTTGGGAATAGCTCCATCCAAGAGTGCAAAAAATTGCAGAGAATTGTGGACGCAACCCAGACCATCACACAAACCTCCCTTCCATTGACACAATTTACTCCTCAAGCTGCCTCGGCAAGGCTACCAACATAATCAAGGACGAGTCGCACCCCTGCCACTCCCTCTTCTCCCCTCAGGCAAAACATACAGAAGTGTGAAAACGCACACCTCCAAATTAAGGAACAGTTACTTCCCATCTGTTATCAGGCAACTGAACCATCCTACCTGTAGTAGCCATTTGGCTTGTTTTGTGTGTCATTAATTATGGCATGTGTCTTTAAATTTTAGACTGCCCGTTATATTGTGGGTGGGATTTATGACGTATTTTAGGGCGTGTTTGGAGCTAGGTTTCTTGTGCAGAAGCTTAGTTTTTTAGTTTAGTTTGAGACCAGCATGGGGAAGGCATACCCTTTGACCATGCGGAGGGTAACGGAGACACGAGGAGTTTTCTAACCTTTAAAGCGATAAGCTGGAGTTCGATGAAGATTATAGTGTTAAGAGTCGGAAGAAGTTTGGATGTACCTTGTTGTTTTTCATCAACAATAAAGAATCTATTAATCAAAAGACTGTTATGAAGATTTATCTGTGAAGAAGCTCTGAAGGTCTCTGACGGAGAGCTCACATGCGTATAACGACATTCTCCTTAATAATGCAGTCCACTTAGCGGCTAGAGGGAGTAATCTCTTGAACGATATAAAAATCTGCCGCTACACTACCAACAACTAGAGAACAACCCTCAACTGCCATCTCCCTCATTGGAGCCCCTTGGAGTATTTTTGATCGGACTTTACTAGCTTTATCGTGCACTAAACGTTATTCACGTTATTCCCTTCATCATGTATCTGTGCACTGGATGGCTCAGTTGTAATCATGTATTGTATTTCCGCTGACTGCTTAGCACGCAACAAAGGCTTTTCACTGGACCTCAGTGTAGATTGGTTACATTACTAACCAATGTAGTGCTTTATTAATATAAGCTCAGCCTACTACTACACCATTCATATTATCGCAGCCCGACGTGTGCTGTTAGTTGGTGATGCAGCACGGTAGAATTGATATGCTGCTGAGTGTTGTATGTGTTACTCAATAAATACTGTTGTACCAGATCCGTGAGTATGTGTGACTTACTCAACACTCAGTAAACGTGACAATAACTAAATTCAATAAACTAAACTCAAACTCAAATATTCCGTTTATTCTAATAATTTGTTTGTCATTTTCCAGATGGGCATGTCACCTTCCCGACTATCAAATCCTCAAGGTCTGATGGGAGTGCATGCCAACAACATTGGTCAGCCTTCTCCCCAAAACCAGTTTCTGAATCAGAACCAGTTTCCTCCAGCCTCTGGTGGAATGAATGTCAATAATGTGGGGATTTCTCAACCTGCAAACCAGCCTGTAATGAATCAGGTAATGGCTTTGAATCTGCGTATTAATTTAACACCAATGTTATCATGTTTCAAGGAATGACAATCTATGTAATTTGCTTATGTTGATGTGTCATAACTTTGTCTTTGTAAATAAGCGCATGACTTTTAATGCTGTCTAAGTGGATCAGATGTTTTCACTGTAATCCTGGATGGTGTAGGCAGTGTGTGTTGTCCATGTCACAGGGCTGCCATCATTGGGTGAGTGTTGGGAGTGAGAAATTTAGAGAGACCAAGCCTCGGGGAGCGTAGCGACGGTGGAGTGGGGGGGGGGGGGGGGGGGGTAATTTGGTAGGGGGGTGTCCCGCCTCCCATTGGTACGGAGCTTTCGCATTTTTCAGCTTGAAATTGTGCAATCCGGTGCATACTATAGCGAGTCTTTTAACTTACACTTGAATGCAATATTTATGCTTTAAATTGGATTAGCTATGAATAGGGTTAGGCTAAATTACATTCCTAACTACATTCCACAGTAGAGCCAGGCTCTGATCAACAGGTGCAGCACATGAATGATCTTAGTGTATTCATGTATGGAAATCAGATTATAATCAAGCACTTGGCTCATGTTGACCAACCTGGGTCTCACTGCACACCTGGTATTACTCCTGACCCTGACTCCAGTTGCATACCTTCTCTCATTCCTGACCCTGAGTCCACCTGGCCCCCTATTCTACCCTAATCATAGCTGCTTACCTGCTTAGGTTCCCAGTGCTGAACACTCCCATTGTCCCAGCTTTGACTAGTACTATTCCAGACCTTGACTCTGGATGCTCCTTGCTCCTAGCCCCTCTGCACTGACAATATATCTGGCCTACACATAAAGACCCATATCTGACCCCCTGGACTTAACCTATTAAGTTCAAGTCCACAGGTACTTATCTAATGCGGTAATTTTTCATGGGGCACTTCACGGACCAAATTTTGAATAACAAAATTTGCTGCATCCATTGGCTTCCTTGTTATCTAACATGTTAGTTACTTTGTCAAAGAAATCATCAATTGGTTGAACACAATTTCTCATTCACAAAATTATACTCACTCAGCTGTATAAGTATTATGTTACCATTTCCTTCATTTTCCTAACAAACTGTCCTGAAGTCATTTTCACCCCCAATATTTTCATTATTTTGCTGTCTTCCTCTCAGCTGGAAATATTCTGAAATGCAACGTCCAATAACTATATATTTAAGCAATAATATTCTATTTACTGTGATCTTGAGAGTACATAGTATTTTTTGTGGTATTCATAACACAACAATGATAAAAGAATGTTTGTTTTGATTACACCTACCACATGCATACATTATTATATTACAGTTAATATGTACCGAGGGCAAATTTTTTGTTCCAATGCTCCCCATTCCCAATTACTTTTACATTGAAGTGATTGAAATCCAAGTGAAGTTTAAATGTCATCAGAAAAATAAAACCTCCGGAATGGATGATATTCATTACGTGGTTGGTTGGAGTCAGTATCAGCACAATTACTATATTAAACTTTGAATCTTGGTTCAAACTAAAACGTAAGAAAAATAATAACCTCCTCACACATTCCCCTGCAAGTATCTCTGTCACTCCTTTAAAATATGCCCCTTCTTTGAACAAGCTCTTAAACATCGCATCTGAATCAGTTTCCATCTGATTACACTCCTTGAGGATGTTCATCTACGGGTTCAATTAATAAAACACCGAGATTGGGGACATTTTTATTCAACCTGTCAAAGGAATTTGGAGGGGGGGGGGGGGTTAGAAATAGTCAGTGAGGTAAACAAACATAATAGTTGAGTGGCAAATGACAATAGTGCTACCTTCCCAATATTTAACTGAAGGAAATAATGGGTTATCGGGGCTGTATGTTGTGACAGACAGCCCGACACCTTGCATGTCATTTTAATATTGCACTTATCCCATCCCCCTGGATATTCCGGATTAATAAATTAAGGTTTTGTCAACTAATTACAAATCAGGCTAATTACAAATCAATAACATTAGCCAACTCCGAAACACGAAGCGCTGAGCATTGGGATGCAGACATCACGGACAACTGGCCTCAGTTCCCCGCTCACATCTGGCAGTGCACTCCATCTGAACCAGGGGCCGTGGAGTGTTTTTGAAAGTGGTGGGGCTTAGCGATCACTGTCCTTGGGGGGGAGGGGGGGTACCCGGCGAGGGAGTGGAGCAACCAAGTAGGGGGAGGGTGTTTGTAATGTTGGCGGGTGTGGGCAAGTTGGGCTGAAGGGCCTGGGGGGATCCTGTGTTCAGGATGAGGGGTTTGGATGGTCTCCCCAGCTTGACCACCTGGGGCCTGGCGGTGAGAAAGTCCAGGACCCAGGCACACAGGGGAGTGTTCAGTCCCAGTTCCAGCAGCTTCTCAACAAGTCTGGTGGGGACTATGGTTTTGAAAGCTGAACTGAAATCAATGAACAGCAGCCTCACATACCCTCCCTTCTGGCTGTCAAGGTGAGAGAGCATGGTGTGCAAAACCTGGGAGACCGCATCATCCGTGGATCTGTTTGAACGGTATGCGAACAGCAGCGGATCCATGGTGCGAGGAAGGAAGGCGCAGATGTAGTTTTTGATCAGCCTCTCGAAGCATTTCATGAGCACCGAGGTGAGGGCCACCTGTCGGTAGTCATTCAAGCAGGCTGGAGAGGCATTCTTAGGCACTGGTACAATGGTGGATCTCTTGAAGCAGGCAGGGACCACGCACTTGGCCAGGGAGAGGTTGAATATTGTGGTGAGCACTGGAGCTAGCTGATTAGCACAAGACTTTAGTACTTGCCCAGATATACCATCTGGGCCTACAGCTTTCCTCGTATTCATACGCGCCGGAGCCCTCCTCACGTCGTGCTCAGCCACCGAGAATGTTTGCACATCCCCAGCGGTGTGCCTCAGTAAAGCCTCACTAGCCAGCGCGCAGACGATGTTGTTAGCCGGAGAGCTAGGGCCCCGCCTCAAATCGTGCATAAAAAGATAAGGAGGTGCTGGCACTCCTGGTTGAGGGGGGGCTGCTCTGGTAATTAGTAGCTGGTTCCTCTTGCAGCTGGTTATTTCTTACAAACCCTTTCAAACTGAAGAAGAGTCACTAGCTGAGAACTTGCTCCTCAACTTCTCAGAGTACCTTTTCTTGGCAGCTCTGATTCCTCTTCTCAGGTTCTCAACCTGTAAGCTTCATCTTTAGACTGGCGGAGCTACCTGAGTTCTGCTGTAAACCAGGGCTTGTTGTTGTTGAACCAGATCCAAGTTCTAGTGGGAATGCAACTGTCCTCACAAAAGCTGACATATGATGTCACAGTGTCTGTAAACTCATCAAGGCTTGTGGTTGCTTCCCTGAACACATTCCAATCCGTGCAGTCAAAGCAGGACTGTAGGTTTTCAATGCCCTCGCTTGTCCACCTTTTCATTCTTCTGACCACAAGCTTAGCAGATTTTAGTTTCTGCCTGTAGGTGGGAATATGTTGAACTAAACAATGATCAGAGAGACCCAGAGCCACCCGGGGAACAGAGCGATATGCGTTCTTGATTGAAGTGTAACAGTGATTGAGTGTTCTCTCCCCTCTGGTGGGGCAGGTAACAAGAAGTCTGCACTTTGAAAGGTCTTGGCTGAGGTTAGCCTTGTTAAAGTCTCCCAAAACAATGACCATGGAGTCACTCTCTACCCTCATTACCTGGTCAGCGAGTTGCGTTTGCGCCTCACGTACGCGGGCTTGAGGGGGGGGGGGGCGTAAACTCCAGTGAGAATAAAAGAGGTAAATTCCCTCGGGGAATAAAAAGGTTTGCAGTTCATAAAGAAGGATTCTAGATTGGGAGATCAGAAGTTAGACAGTACCATGATGTCGCTGCACCAGTCCTGGTTAGTGTAGAAGCATATTCCATTGCCTCTTGATTTTCCCTCTGCTTCGCGGTCCACTCTGGCCAGCCAGTTGCTGCGCATTGTCCGGTGTCGAAAACACAGCCAGGTCTCGGAGAAGCACAGGGAAGCAGCTCGAGAGAAGTCCTTGTTTGTTTGGCACAGGAGTTGCAGTTCGTCCACTTTGTTGTTGAGAGAACGTAGATTAGCAAGGAATATACTCGGGAACAGTGTGCGTAATCCTCGTCGCCTGAGTCGGGTGAGTGCTCCAGAGCACTTCCCACGTGTCCTCCTCCGTCTCTAGTCCTTGAACACAGCCACAGCCCCGCCAACGAGTATGTCCAAATAATCCAGCGAGTGAGAGAAATCCGGAACGATGTTTGGAGGTACCGTATGTCTGATGTTAATGAGTACCTCTCTCGTGAAAGTGATCTTTGTGGGGTTTTCACAGACGACACAAACAAACAAACACATACAAAACAGCAAGGAGCAGTACACCGTGGCAGCCATCGTCAGTGCCAGCCGGATTCCAGTCTATTTTTCTGGAAATAGATTCCAGTCTCTCCAGGGAGCTGTGGGAGAGGATGCATTGAAATGTACAAAGTTCTTAAGAGGTTTGATAGGGTAGAGAATAATGTTTCTCCAGATTCTGTAGATGCATTTAAAGCTTCAGAACATGTTGATATAATTGCCAGTTGTTCAATACAAAATATACATTTAAATTTGCTCTGAGCACCAGTATCCTGTGTGGTTTTATTTATCTCTAGGTGAATGTTTCATTCCCATTCTTTAGAACTATGTTTGTTCATGATCCAGTAAATTAAAACTGTTTATAAATAGCATACAGTAATAATATGTAAAATACAATATAATAGAATGTAAAATACGACGTGGAAGATACGCTTTGACATATTCCGACTGCATTCGTGCACTTTATGTGCCTTTGAAACTTCCCCATTTCACTCAGTATATTAAACTTGTTAAATTTCCTTTAACTATTATGTAGCAAATGTAGCAAACCCTGGTATTAATGAACTAGTAAGACATTTTGTGGGGTCTATTTTGTTTTGCAGACACAGGCCCCTGGAACCACCCTGCCTTTGAACAATACTGTAAACATGATTGGACTATCGGGTGCTCAGATGCATTGTCCACCGGTATCTCAGCCAACTCTCCGGCAAACTCCTTCCCCCGCCTCCATCTCTGCCTCTGCCGTTGCCACAGCTGCTGGAAGTATGCCATCCATCCAGCATTCGGCCCCTTCTGGCATGACTTCTCCTCAACCGGCAACTTCCCAGTCTCAGGCCTCCACTCCAGCTTCCTCTTCAGGTCAGACTTCAACACCGACAGCAACACCAGCACGGAGTACCACCCCAAATCAGACTCCACCTAGGACCCAAACCCCGACGCAGCCTCTAACACCAGTACAATCACAGCAGTCGGTAACAACACCACAGCCAATGCAACAGTCGGTCGGGCCACCTCAGCCTACAACTCCTGTAAGTAGTCTTGCTCAAAATAAAATGCAATAATGCAATTCCAAAATGAAAACAAAATGGTGAAAACAGTCAGTGGAAAGGAACACACGTTAATGTTTCAGGTCAAAGACACATCATCAGAAGTGAATTCCAAGAATTCCCAGTATTTTTTCATTTTATTGCTTAGAACAAAAAGGATTTGTGTGAATGACAGCTGAGTATTTCATGCTATCGGTGAATCTTTTTTTTTTTCCTTTTTATGCTAATCATAGTTTTTATAAAATTAGTAACACTTTTCATTAGTAATTTAAATGCTGTAAAGAATGTGGAGACATTTTGAATTTTAGGCATTAAATCCCTGGAGTTTTCAATATCACCGATTTAAACACAAAGCACCTCAGTTGGTCAAAGCACCTCAGTTGGTCAGTGGATGGAATGGACAGGCAATGATTCAGGTCGACCCTTCTTCAGACTGGAGAAGTGCCCTGACTCCAAAACGTCATCTGACCATTCCCTCCACGGCTGCTGCCCGTTGAGTTCCTTCAGCACTTTGTGCTTTGCTCAGGATTCCAGCATATGCGGTTTCTTGTGTCTCCATTTTCAATATCATTTACTGGTTAAGATTTTACAAGTTAATTCATCACTTTTTGGCTGAACTGTAAATAGTTCAGATATTCCTGTCTAATCTCAAAAATCTTTCAATGAAAAGTGTAGATTGGTTATTGCATGTGAACCAATCAGAGTAATGTAGCATCACTAACTCCACCTTACTGTACACTTTATATTAACACCCATTTCCTACATTGCGTAGTTATACTAGTAGTAGCGATGAACTAACAACCCACTGCACTGCTCTGCTATACCTTATGATTAAAGATGATTTAAACTCCTGACCTGTGTCTATTAAGTCATTTACATGGTGTCAGAAAGCGTGAAGTAACCCACTGCGTCCGTATACCGGGTTTTATTTGCGTTTTATTAGTTTGATCTTTTATTACCATGGCTCATTCGTGCCGCAAGCCAGCTCAGCTCATCTTTGATTCAGACATTGGAGAACGATGGAGGCTTTTCGAGATTGACTACGAACACTATATCAACATCGTCCATCGTAATGATCCAGATGAGGTCAAGGCTTTGCTCTTGCTAAACCTGGCGGGACCCGAGGCTCTGATTCGCCCGCAAACCTTCGAATTTGCGCAAGCTGTACTTAACGGTATTGGTCAGGTACTAGTACCAGCCGAGACTATGCGTAACCCCAATGTCCTGCTGCGTAAATTCCGTGAACTGTGTGACCTGCCTTCTAACCGCATCCTGGAAAGAGCTAAATTCTTCGCGAGACAACAGCTTCCTGACGAATCTGTTGAACGTTTCATTTGCGACTTGAGATACATGGCTCAGCGATGTCGCCTCGGTGAAATAATGAACGAGTTGATATGTGTCAAACACATTAGTGGTATGTCTGATCAAAAGCTCAAAACAGAACTACTCCGTAATGCTGACCTAACTCTCGAACAAGCTGTGCATGCCTGCCATATGTCGGAGGTTGTGGCCCCACTGAGCGACCTGTTTGACACTCATAAGAAGAGTATAAACCAGACGGGCTTCACTAAACACGCCATGCTGAAAACTAGCAGAAAATTTGTGAATGAACCGCCGCAAAGGTGCCCTAACTAACTACTTCCACAACAAAGGTCGGCCATTCTGTCCAGCGAACGGCAAGCCATGCAACTACTGCAAGAAAATGAACCACTTCGCCGTTTGCTGCGGGTCCCGCGGGAACCGCAATTCCACTTTGGCATCTAATCTACACCTGTTGCGACAAGACCAAACATTCTCCGACTACCAAGAACAGCTCGAAGCTGCCCGCGAGGATGATCCAGTTAGCTCATATGAAGAGTCTACTGTTCACACTCTCCTACACACAGCTGGTAAGCTTTTGGATCACTCTGTTTCCATGCTAATTAATAACAAGCCTGTGAAGGCCAAATTGGATACTGGAGCGCGCGTGAATGTAATGTCGCTGAGCGTCTACAACAAGATAAGAAATAATGAGACCTTGACTAGAGACGCCTCTACCTTGCATGCCTATGGGGGGGAGGTGATGTACCCCCTTGGAAAAACTAGCTTCAAGTGTGTATTGGAAAATGTCACAAAAAATCTGATTTTCTACGTCCTAAAATCAAAGTCTGTGACTTTTCTGGGAATTCATGCATGCCAGGACCTGGGGTTAGTCTCTTTCGGCCGCTCCGTCCACAAGCTACAAATATCTGATGACCCGATTCAAAACTACCAAGATCTGTTCGATGATACACTGGGCAAGCTGCCTGTGACTTACAAAATCGCCATTGACCCCATCGTCGTCCCAGCCGTCCGTGCCCCTCACATGCCAGGCGTGACAGAATCCAGACTGAACTTAAAAATATGGTGTCCATGGGTGTACTGGCTGAAATCAATGAACCTACAGACTGGGTTTCCACCATGGTTGTCACGAAATAGAAAGATAAAGATGAGCTCAGAGTGTGCATCAACCCAAGAGACCTAAACACAGCCATCAAGCGCCCACCCTATCTGACGAGAACTATCGGAGACGTCGCGGCTCAAATCGGTCGCGTAACAGTGTTCTCCGTGCTAGATGCAAAAAGCTCGTTCTGGCAGATACCTCTAGATGACGAGTCCTCGAACCTCACCACGTTTGCCACACTATTTTGCAGATTCAAATTTCTCAGAATGCCATTTGGTATCAATTCGGCTAGCAAAGTTTTTCAGAGAACCATGGAACAGCTGTTCACAGGTTTCCCATGCGCTATCATTGTTGATGACATGCTGCTGCATGGCAAGGACCTAGCGGAGCATGACTCAAATTTAAAGCAGATTCTGGACAGGGCACGTGAGATTAACCTAAAGTTCAACCCCAAGAAATGCACGTTCCGCGTTCCCGAGGTCACCTATGTCGGACACGTATTCACCTACAATGGACTGAAGCCAGACCCTAAGAAAACTGCAGCCATCAACGAAATGCCTTCCCCTGCCGACGTACTCAGCCTTCAATGCTTTCTGGGTATGGTCAACAATCTAGGAAAGTTTATACCCAATCTCAGCTAACTCATCTTGCCACTGAGACAGCTCACCCACAAGGACACTGCCTGGATCTGGTACCAGCAACACCAACAGGTGTTTGACTTTAAAACTACAGCTGGCCAGCGCTCCCACCTTGACATACTTCGACCTGATGCGACAAGTCACAATTACCTGTGATGCCTCCCAATACGGGTTGGGCGCAGCCTGCATTCAAACATCTGCCAACGGCACAGTGCGGCCTGTATCGTGTGCCTCTCGCACCATGACGGACACCGAGCAGCGCTATGCCCAAATCGAAAAGGAGCTGCTAACTGTTGTCTTCGCATGCTCCAAATTTAAAGATTTCATCTTTGGGAAAACTTTCACAATCGAAACTGACCATCAACCACTAGTAACCATCCTGAACAAACCTATTCACGCAGCGCCTGCACGTTTGCAGAGCATGATGATGTAGCTCCAGCAATTTGATTTCAAGATCATTTACAAAAAAGGCAAAGACATGCTCATCGCCGACACTCTCTCGACAACGGAAGACAATTCACCAGCCACGCATTCAAACACTTTGCCAGACGATGGAATTTCCATCATGTCACCAGCAGCCCTGAATACCCCCAATCCAACGGCCTAGCTGAACGTGCCGTCTGGAGCGCAAAACAACTAATGGAACGTTCTCATCTTGCCAAGTCTGATGTCTACCTCGACCTCCTGAACCTGAGAAACATTTCCAGGGACGGGGTCCTGGGTTCTCCCGCTCAACGGCTGATGTCTCGTACAACACGACCTCCACTACCCGTTGCCCAGCAACAGCTGAGGCCACAGGTGCTCAAACCCACTGCGGTCCAGATGCGCATTCAGGAGAGACAAGATATTCAGAAGCGCTCCTATGACAAGTCCAGCAAACCACTAAAACCTCTAATGCAAGGTCAAGTGGTCCGTTTGCAGGCTGCTGTGGGACCTACCCATCTGGGTTTTGTTGTAGGCTCATCCAAAGAACCTCGTTCCTACCTTATCAACGCCGATGGTGTTCTGTACCAGCACAGCCATCAACATCTACTGCTTGCGACCGAACCTCGACCAGCTCCTACCGGTCCATATGCACCGCCTCTGCCGTTCAAACCCTCTGCTGCCCCTGTTCTCCCTGGTCCCAGCATGCACTCTCTGCCTCGGTCGGTTACCCCATCCACCCACGTTAAAATTCCCGCATGCTCACCCCGCCGGTCTCCTCAAGTGTCTCCGGCTGCACTCTCTTTTTCGGGTTCCCCACCTCCCAGCCCCACTGACTTTTCTGGTACGGAGGGAGAGGGGTTTGTCCGTATGCGTTCGGGTCGCATTAGTAGACCATTTCCTACATTGCGTAGTTATACTAGTAGTAGCGATGAACTAACAACTCACTGTACTGCTCTACTATATCTTATGATTAAAGATGATTTAAACTCCAGACCTGTGCCTGTTAAGTCGTTTACAAAACGTTTGAACACTCAAATAGAATAAAGCAATTCTACAGTGTTATCAGGCAACTGAACCATCCAATCACCAACTAGAGAGCGTCCTGAGCTACCATCCATCTCATTGGAGACCTTCAGACTATCTTTGTTCAGACTTTACTGGACTTTATCTTGCACTAAATGTTATTCCCTTTCTGCTGTGTCAGTGCACTGTGAATAACTTGATTGTAATCATGTATAGTCTTTCGACTGACTGGATAGCATGCAATAAAAAAGTTTTTCATTGTACCTCGGTGCGCATGACAATAAACTAGACTAAACAATAATGTTTTATTGCTTATAATTCAACTGTCAAACCAGTGGTGCTGTTTCTGTAACCATCCCACAATCTATGCACCAATATAGTTTATGCTTAAATATGTAGTGTGATTGCTAGATCACAAATGATCTAGATTGTTGCCATTAACTCTTGCACCAGAGATTTGTTAATGTTAGGTTATTTGTTCACCATTTCTCATTGCACGATGCAGCTATCTTTACAATTGAAACATGTGTGTTTCTGTTCTAAATGTTAAAGCTCTCACAATCTGCGGCAAGCATGGATGGTAGAGTGGCCACCCCAGCCTCTGTGGCTAGTACAGACACTAACTCGCAGCAGCTCATCACCGAAGCACCGCTGTCTGAAGCCAAAACCGAGGCCAAAATGGACGAAGTGGAATCCGAGCCACCAGAAGCCCAGACGGAAGTCAAAACCGAGGTACAGAAGTCAGCAAGTATCACAACTCTTGAAGTATTCCCCCCAAAAATGATTGTACCCTTGGTAGATAAATCACCAGCTGGGCTGCATCCTAGGTGACTCAGGGAAGTAAGGGTTGAAAATGTGGTGGTATTGGCCATCATTTTCCTTTTTTCTTTGACAATGGGGTAATGCTAGAGTGCTGGAGGACTGTAATTACTACCCCACTGCACATAAGGAGAGAAATGATAAACCCAGCAATGATGTGCAGACACTTCAACCGTGAACGTGGGGGACATGATGGAAACAACAATCAGGGACACATTTAATAGTTATTCAGATATGTAGTAATAGTACGTTAAACCCAGCATGGGGCTGTTAAAGACAAGTTGTACTTAACTAAATAGATTTATTTTTTTGTTGAGGAAATAGGGTTTGGTGTTGTGCACGTGGACTGCTAAAAGGCATTTGATATCGTGCCACAAAAAGCTTGTCAATAAATTTAATCCCAAAGAATTAAAGGGCTAGTGACAATACAAGTACAAAATTGTCTTTGGGCAGGGAAGAACACAGAGATGAATTGATTGGGTGTTACATGGGCTGTAGAAAATGATGTGTTACACAGAGGTCTACCACGACCACCAGTTTTCTTAATGTGTGATAATGTTGGGTGTGGGTGTACAGAGCACCATTTCTAATCAAAGCAAATTACACAAAACGTGGATGTATGGGGAAAAGTAAGGAAAGTTGTGATAGATTTCAGGAGTATATAATGAAAATTAACAAGGAGAAATGAAACAAAGTGATGCATTTTCCAAGTATCGAGGGATATACAGTGCCCTCCATAATGTTTGGGACAAATACCCATCATTTATTTATTTGCCTCTGCACTCCACAATTTGAGATTTGTAATAGAAAAAAACATTATGGAGGGCACTGTAGCTTTGTGTTTTTAATCTATCTGCAGAGTGACGAGGTGTCTTCATGTCCA
Source organism: Amblyraja radiata (assembly GCF_010909765.2). Taxonomy (NCBI): domain Eukaryota; kingdom Metazoa; phylum Chordata; class Chondrichthyes; order Rajiformes; family Rajidae; genus Amblyraja; species Amblyraja radiata. Next base: position 22,784,204 of record NC_045977.1, read on the forward strand.
CAGCTGAAGGAAGAGAGTAACGAAAGTGTTGAAAACAAGCAGGATGCAATGGAGGAGGTGGAGGAGGAGGAGAAACCAGAAATTAAAACCGAACCCAAAGAAGAGGAGGAGGAGACTGGAGCCAATGCATCATCTCAGTCATCAGCATCGCCTCCACAGTCACGTCGAAAGTGTAGGTGTTTCATAGTAAACTCATATACCATTCAAATAGCTTCTGCACCCAGCTCTCAGGGATGTTGCATATGAATTATTTCACACCCCTGGGTACATGAAGCTAGTGCTGCACAGTAATTGTTTTGTGCATGATCTCCAGCAGCAGTGTGCTATCAAGCATTAGGCCAAAGCAGTCAAGCCCACAGCATGAAGAGTTTTATTCACACACAGGCAAGCCCTAACCGCACAGGTGAGGACTGAAAGGGAAACAGATTTACTTGGTTTTTGTGGGCATTTGGTCATATCACTGGAAGCTGTCCATTCCTTGGGAACATCTGTGCTTTAAAACTCTCTTATAATGGTTGCTATAATCTGAACCTGGTGAACATAGAGCTGTTATCTAGATGAGCACCCACTCTCCAAGTGTGCCATCTCCTAAAAGCTACTGCAACCTTTTGATGAAAGCACAATTGACTATACAGTGCATTCAGAAAGTATTCAGACCCCTTCACTTTTTCCACATTTTGTTACATTAAAGCCTTATTTTAAAATGGATTAAAAAATTTTTTTTTATCATCAATCTACACACAATACCCCAGAATGAAGAAGCGAAAACAGGTGTTTAGAAATTTTTGCAAAGTAATCAAAAATAAATAACTGAAATATCACATTTACATAAGAATTCAGACCTTTTGCTATGATACTCAAAATAGAGCTTAGGTTCATCCTGTTTCCATTGATTATCCTTGAAATGTTTCTACAACTTGATTAGAGTCCACCAGTGGTAAATTAAATTGATTGGACATGATTTGGAAAGGCACACACCTGTCTATATAAGGTCCCACAGTTGACAGTGCATGTCAGAGCAAAAACCAAGCCACGAAGACTAAGGAATTGTCCGTAGACCTCTGAGACAGGATTGTGTCAAGACACAGATCTGGGGAAGGGTATAAAACAATTTCTGCAGCATTGCAGGTCCTGAAGAGCACAGTGGCCTCCGTCATTCTTAAATGGGAGAACTTTGGAACCACCAGGACTCTTCATAGAGCTGGCCAAACTGAGCAATCGGGGGAGAAGGGCCTTGGTCAGGGAGGTGACCAAGAACCCAATGGTCACTCTGACAGAGCTCCAGAGTTCCTCTGTGGAGATGGGAGAACCTTCCAGAAGGACAACTATATTTGCAACACTCCACCAATTAGGCCTTTATTATAGAGTGGCCAGATGGAAGCCACTTCTCAGTAAAAGGCACATGACAGCCCTCTTGGAGTTTGCCATAAGTCACCTAAAGCACAGACCATGAGAAACAACCATGGGCTGATGAAACCAAGATTGAACTCTTTGGCCTGAATGCAAAGCATCACATTTGGAGGAAACCAAGCACCGCTCATCACGGTGGTGGCAGCATCATGCTGTGGGGATGTTTTTCAGTGGCAGGAACTGGGAGACTAGTCAGGATTGAGGGAAAAATGATCGGTGCAAAGTACAGAGAGATCCTTGATGAAAACCTGCTCCAGAGCGTTCTGGACCTCAGACTGGGACGGAGGTTCACCTTCCACAGGACAACGACCCTAAGCACACAGCCAAGACTACGCAGGAGTGGCTTTGTGACAAGTCTGTGAATGTCCTTGAGTGGCCCAGCAAGAGCCTGGACTTGAACCTGATCGAACATCTCTGGAGGGACCTGAAAATAGCTGTGCATCGACTCTCCCCATCCAACCTGACAGAGCTTGAAAGGATCTGCAGAGAAGAATGGGAGATATTACCCAAATACAGGTGTGCCAAGGTTGTAGCGTCATACCCAAGAAGACTTGAGGCTGTAATCGCTGCCAAAGGTGCCTCAACAAAGTACTGAGTAAAGGGACTGAATACTTATGTAAATGTGATATTTCAGTTATTTCTTTTTAATTACTTTGCAAACATTTCTAAACGCCTGTTTTTTATTATGGGGTATTGTGTGTAGATTGATGATAAAAAAATGAATTTAATCCATTTAAAAATAAGGCTGTAACATAACAAAATGTGGAAAAAGTGAAGAGGTCTGAATACTTTCTGAATGCACTGTATCAGAAGCAATGTGTCATTATCTACTGAACTAGAGCATGGTCTTGTGATGAGCTGACCTCACTGATCTTTGTCTTCTGTTAGTTTTCAAACCAGAAGAACTGCGGCAAGCACTTATGCCCACGCTTGAAGCATTGTACCGTCAAGACCCAGAATCGCTGCCATTCAGGCAGCCTGTAGATCCCTCACTGTTGGGAATTCCTGTGAGTACTAATTGGTGAATATGTTTGACCTTGTTACCGTGTGCAGCTGCTAGTATTGTTAGATGATGTTTCAACCATGCCTTCAGTGACAGTTTTTTTTTGTAGCTGGGGTTTCATGCAGCTGAACATTTTATATGTTAAAGTGTAACATGGAGATGTGAGTACCGTCCTTCGTGTGAAAATGTTGCCCTTCAATCTTTCCCCTCTCACCTTAAACCTATGCCCTCTATTTCTTGATTCCCTTACCCTGGGGGAAAAATGTACATTCACCCTATTTATGCCCCTCATCAATTTATACATTTCTATAAGATCACCCCTCAGTCTCCTGCACTCCACTATCTACCGAAATGCTGTAAATACTGTTTTGTGTGCTATCCAGGCAAACCATACCATACATGAGTAAAACAGGTAGTGCAAAAGGAGAAAGGAAACAGTGCATAGGATAGTGTTACAGCTGTAGAGAAAGTGCAGATTTTTTTTAAAGTACATGGTCCCCTTTACAATTTTCTGTTCAGCTGCACAAGCTCCATTGAAATCATGTGTACTGTGCCACGGCTGGCCTTGGGAGTCCAGTCACGGAACTTCTTAAGCAGTTACCATGACCATTACTGTCCATAGTCTGGAACTTGTGCATTAGGCAACGCATATGAGAAAGTCCTGGACATCTAATCTGGACATCTAAATAAAGACTGTTCCATTTGAAATCATTGGAAACTACTGCCATATGGTGGACCATGATGTTTCCTTTATATTATGTACAAATGCCCTGAATCGATTGTTAATGTTTATTTGGTTGTACTCCCATGTAAAGTTATTGCAAGCTGTATCAAATACTCTTCTATTTGTTGCAAAGATTCTAATTTGGCGTTTCCAACATGAGGTAGGTTCTGGAAGATAGACTGACAGCATTGTATGGCTTAAAGTGGCCCTTGCATTTTACCTGATCAATGTAGTTACTTCGATATATGCAGTGATTATATTTTTGTTTCTCAGGGAAAATACTGAATCAATCAGACTGTCAGCCTGATATTCATTTTCTTTGTTCTGGAGGAAGCTGGTGGTTTAGTGGTTAGTCTGAGAAAATTTAAAACCGCCTGCTTCTTAGATCCACAAACGAGTTAAGTTGCAAGTTTAACCGCACACCTGCTGCATTGTGTGGTGGTTGCAAATGATAGTAGGTTTTTGATGCAATAGAAACTGATTCTGAGTTTGCTCATTGTGATGTTGGTAATATAATCCATGTACAATAACCATTCCTATGTTAGTCAGCACCTTTCATGAACCACTGCAGTTGGTGTGGTGAACATATCCCACAGTGCTGTTAGGTAAGAAATCTTAAGATGTTCAGTGACACTGAAGGAACATAGCCACATCTGGATGGGCATGAATTAGACAAAAGTTCGGTGAGGGCTACTAGCATTGTCCTTCCTTTCTGCTTCCTAGAAGCTAGAGGTTGTGGACTTTGGGAGATGTAGTTTAGTTTAGAGATACAGTGCGGAACAGGCCCTTCAGCCCACCGACTCCGCTCCGACTAGTGATCCCCGCACACTAACACTATCTTACACACACTAGGGGCAATGTACACTTATACAAAGCCAATTAACCTACAAACCTGCTCGTCTTTGGAGTGAGGGAAGAAACCGAAGATCTCGGAGAAAACCCAGCGGTCACAAAGAGAAAGTACAAACTCCGTACAGACAGCACCCGGAGTGAGTCTCTGGCGCTACAAGCAGCTCTACTGCTGCGCCACCAGTCAAAGAAACATTACTGTGTACAACAGTGCCACTTCACTACGGTGGTGCCCCACTAGAGGCAGAAGTGTATGATCGCATGGTGGATGGGTGTTTTTTCCTAATGATACTGGGCTTGGTTATTATTGGAGCTGCACTCATTTGAACAGCTGTAGGATTTAGCATCTCAATCCTCATGTGCCTTGTAAATTGGAGAGGTGAGCCAACTGCAGGATACCCACCTCCCACTTGATCTTCAGCCAGTCAAATTTCCGGTTCGTAACACTCACAGAGTATTGAGTTTGGATATTTAGTACTGTTAAATGCTGAGGGAGCTTTGCTGAGCACCCCACCCCACTACCTGCAATATTTCCTGCCCTATGGAAACAGGTCCTTCAGCCCAACTTGCCCATGCCTACCAACATGCCCCATCTACACTAGTCCCACCTGCCCGCACTTGGCCCATAACCCTCTAAACCTACCCTATCCATGTACCTGCCCAAATGTCTTAAACGGTTTGCACACAGCCCACTAAGCCCTGAGCTGTCGCATACACTTTTGGCAGTGGACATGGCCCCTGCTTGGCCAGCCTTCACAAATGGGGCAGCAGCCCAACCCCACGGTGTGCTTGTGGAGAACAGCAAACAATGTAACACATCATTGAAGCATGCCCTCAACAAAGACTCAAAGGAGGACTTGTCACCCTTCATACAGCAGATCAAGAGGCAACTGCTTGGCTAAAGGACTTTGCATTCGCTAAATAAATAAAGTGCACTGATGCCAAAGGTTCTTCAAACAGATCTGGCTAGATCACATGGAATCCAGTATGTTAGCCAATTGAATACAACATTGGCTTATTGGTAGGAGTCCGAAGGTGGTAGAAGAGGGGTGTTTTTTAGATTGACAATAGACAATAGGTGCAGGAGTAGGCCATTCGGCCCTTCGAGCCAGCACCGCCATTCAATGTGATCATGGCTCATCATCCCCAATCAGTACCCCGTTCCTGCCTTCTCCCCATATCCCCTGACTCCTCTATTTTTAAGAGCCCTATCTAGCTCTCTCTTGAAAGCATCCAGAGAACCCGCCTCCACTGCCCTCTGAGGCAGAGAATTCCACAGACACAGAATTCCACATTGGCGGTCTGTGATCAGTGGTGTGCCATACTGATCGATGCTGGGTCCACTGTTCTTTGTCATCTATATTAATAACTAGGATGAGAATGATATGAGATGAGGCATGGTTAGTAAGTTTGTGAATTACACCAAAATTGGTGGTATAGTGGACAGGGAAGAAGGGTATATTAGAGTACCACATGGTCTAGGTCAACTGGGAAAGTAGGCCAAGAATTGGCAATGGAAATTAATTTGGACAAGTGCATTTTGGTAAGTTAAATCAAGGTAGGGCTGGTCCTGTAAATAGGATGCCCCTGAGCAGCGTTGTAGCCTGGGGTACATGTCCGTGGTTCCCTGAAAGTAGCAGTGCAAATAGACAGGGTGGTGATGTTTTCTGTGTATTTGTTACAATGATCCATTGTTTAGTATGGCATGACAGAAAGTCTTACTGAAAATGGCCATGGGCCCACCAAATCTGCGCTGACCAGCAACCACCCAACCACTTGTTATTTTACCTACTAAACATTCAAATTTATTCAAGTTCAAACTTGTTTGACAATTAAAATGCCCTTCTAGATAGAAGAAGAACCGAGTCTGCGCTCTATTACAATATTTGAAATAATCGGTGGATATGTTGCAAATCTACCGACATAAATATACCAACATAATTTAACAACTGTTTGGGATTAAACTGTTTCTGTAATGAAGAAATATAAGAACCACTTGGGAAAGTGGTGACTCGGAACCAAAATATTTTTCAGCAAAAATAAAAATGTTCAAAATGTAGCGAGGCTTTACCATTTTTTACTTAAAGTGTGCACATGAAGAATGGATACTGATAGCCTTGAAGTTACCTCGACCATTGAATGCTGACTATTTGCATACAATTTTACCTCATTTTAAAGTATTTAAGTTTCTCAAATCCACACTTGTGTTTCAGACAAACTGAGAGGAAAATGTAGTCCTCGAGCTTTGTTCTGAAACCTGCAGAGGGGATTGAGTTATACTTGGAGACCGCACAGCATTGACATTGCTGCCTGAATGTTTCTCCTTCTCATCTCCTGTACAGGATTATTTTGACATAGTGAAGAATCCTATGGATCTGTCAACAATAAAACGGAAGCTGGATACTGGGCAGTACCAGGAGCCATGGCAGTATGTAGAAGATGTATGGTTGATGTTCAACAATGCATGGTTGTACAATCGCAAGACCTCCCGTGTATATAAATACTGTGCAAAATTAGCCGAGGTCTTCGAGCAGGAGATTGATCCCGTCATGCAGTCTCTTGGCTACTGTTGTGGACGAAAGGTAAGCTCCTTTATTTCAAAAGAGGCTAAAGTGCTTTGGATATAAAAAATATTTAATATGCAGTTTGCATCGTCGATCTGTCATTGGTGTGAATTTTTTTATTTACCTTTTTAATTGTCATCACTCTTGTCAGTTCTAGAAAATTACTGTCATGTCTTGTAACTATGGAGGGCAGTATTCATTTATGACAATCAAAGACTTACAATAAAATTTGAGAAATGTTTTGTTTGCATGTTATCTTCTTCCAAGATATTTTTATCTTAATTTTTCACCTTAACAAAGGTTAAGGTGAAAGTTCTGTACACATTAATTGTAAAACAAAAACAACAACAGCAGATTTTGGAAATATGAAATAAAGAGCTGTGAAAACCCACCGGATCAGAGTGCATCCATGTAGTGAGTTATCCCCAACTCTGGTGCTGTTGGAGGGAGGGGTTCAAAGTGGAATGCCAGAGGGTTGAGAACTTAGCCAGGGGTCTAAGGAGAGAGAAAAGCAAGGGCAGAAATTAAGTTAAGAACAGTAGAAAGCAAAAGTGCATGAGTGCATAGCAGAGAAATTGACGGCAAGAGGCAAATTGAGTAAAAAAAGGTGACTTAAAGTAACAACGGTTTTGTATCAATGAACAAAGTATTCATGATATGGAAAATTAATGATCAACACAAGCAAAGGCAATCGGGTATGATGTGAAGCACTTGGAGAGATATCAAAATTAAGAGCTTGACATTTGAGGTCACAGATGCCAGAGATAGTATATTGGCATAGATGGACCAACAGGCAGGATACAGTGAGTAGGGATGATGGCATCTCATCTAGTTTGACAACCAATAACTAGTTGTTTATTGGAAGCAGTTATATATTACAAACAGTGGGGTGATACAGGGACCAGAAATGTTTACAATATATATTAATGATTGTAGGACAAACATGAATATTTAGCAGGGAGATTAGTTTGTAGGTTAATTGACCCTGTATATTGTCCATACAGTGTAGGAAGTGGATGTGAAAGTGGGATTACATATAGTTAGTGTGAACGGGTGATCAATGATTAGCGTGGACTCGGTGGGCCAATGGGACGGTTTCCATGGTGCATCTTTAAATCAATCATGCTAAGCAAATACCATTGTGAAGCCTTAAGACCTTCCATGCCTTAATAAACTTTAGACCTGATTGTAGAAGTGGGAAATTGTTAGATTCTCCAGATCCAATATTTTTCACCTTCGTAAATCAATTTTCACAAATAGCACGAAGGTATATGACCATGCATGTCTTCAGTTTATCTTAGTGTTGTGAGTTTGTTTTAGCCCTTTGTCTCTAATCTGCATTAAAATCTGTACAGTTAATGTTAATAAGAAGCACAGAATGTTCACATTACTGAAGTGCTGAGAAGACTAAATTTGCTGCATTTAATTTGTCTGCTCCTGAACTGAATGTAACTGTTTGACACATTGCCATGGTTTTAACCAGATTCAATTGTTATTTTGCATTTTCTTTTTTTAGTATGAGTTTTCCCCTCAGACATTGTGCTGCTATGGTAAACAGTTGTGTACAATCCCTCGCGACGCCACGTATTTCAGCTATCAGAACAGGTAAGGAAATGTAAGGGGTGGGGTTGTTGCATATTGTGTGAAGGAAGGGTGACAATGGCACAGAATGGAAATTGTTCTCTTGGTGACAAACCAGGTTCATTGCCCGGCTGCAGGCAAACTTTCGAAAAGCGTAATTTTGATTATTTCTGTGGTACAACTATTATAAGTCTAGAATGAATTAAATCTTTGGTGATGGAAGCCACTGAATTAGGGTCTGTAGGAGCTGTTACTGTGAACTGTTTAATACTTTGATTTATTTGAGATTTTGCTGTTTTGATGGTCCCATATTCTAAATGTATATGTTAGTTAGGATAGATTGTGGGATTTATTTTGGTCCATTGCGTTTGTAGCGGCATTTGATTATTGTTGTAAGTAAGTAAGTAAGTAAGTAAGTTTTATTTATATAGCACGTTTTAAGTCAACTTGCATTGACACCAAAGTGCTTTACATAAATTAAATAATAAGTTTCCATACACACCATAGAAAAAGGTTAAAAATAAAGAAAGAAAGAAAATGGACACAACACTTTATAGAGTTCAACACAAACATCCCCCCACAACAGAATCAAAAATTTCCACTGTGCGGAAAGGCAACAGAAAGTTAAGTCCTCTTCCTCTGAAACACCCGAGGTCGGGGCCCATTTGTGGCCTTGCAGCCAGTCCGATGATTTTCAGGGCCCTCTTGCCGTGAAGATGGAACTCTGGCGTCGGGTGAAACAATTCCTCAAGCAGCTTGGAAAGTCTGGAGCGGCTGCCTCCTCACCGGAGACCGGGGCACTCGTAGACTTCAGGCCGCGCCGGTTGGAGCTCCGACCCCGGCGAACTCGATCCCTGGCTCCGCGGCGCTCCAAATCCAGCGCCGCCCGCGGCCGGACGCCCGCAGCCACAGCTCCGCGATGCCGGGTGTCGGCGGCCACAGCGCTCCGGAGCTTACTGCACGGCGACCCGGCAAGGCATCGCCCGCTCCGTGGCCCCGCTCCGTGATGGTGTCCTTGCGCTGCGCCGCCGCCGAAGCTGTAGTCCCGGCCGGTCCCGACAGGAAATGCCGCTCCATTCTCGATGGTAGGCCGCGAGGACAGGGTGAAGAAGCAGCTCGGAGGGATGCTGCCTCTCCGACCAGGTAGGTGACTAAGAATTAAAGTTTCCCCCTTCCCCACCCCCACCCACCACATAAAAGACCTCCACTAACATTTTGGACAGGACTTAAAATAAAAAAAAGGTGAAGAGACGGACTGCGGGCAGGCTGCCATACACAGACGGAGCCCACTCCCGCACATCCGTCATCTTGTGGGGAAGATCTATAACTTTGGATAAATATGTCATGAAGAAAAATGATTTCTTTACTATGTCTAAGTTTAATCGTAATTTATTAGCCAAATATGTTATGCAATATACGAGGAATTTGATTTGCCATACTGTCATACCAAAAAAACACCAAGACACAATAACTACATAAAAATTTAACATAAACATCCACCACAGCGGCTCCTCCCCATTCCCCTTCGTGATGGAAGGCAATAAAGTCTTATCTTCGTTTCCTCCTTTTCTCTCGCGGTCGGGGGAGTCGAACTATCCGCAGTCGGGGCGATTGAAGCTCCCGCAGCTGGAGATCGAAGCTCCCGCGATCGGGGCGGTTGGCGCGCCCAAAGTCGGTCGCTAACCAGGGACCGCAAGCTCCACGATATTAAAGTCTGCAAGCTCCCGCAATTGGAGCTCCGAGGTCGATCCCTGGCAAAGGGATTGCCAGCTCCACGATGTTAAGTCCGCAGGCTCCCGCAATTGGAGCTCCTAAGGTCCCAGCAAGAGGCCGCCAGCTCTACGATGTTAGGGCACAGTGCGGACGGAGACACGACACGGAAAAAGTCGCATTTCCGTCAAGGAAAGAGATAAAAAAACATCCCCCGCATAATACAAAACTAAAGATAAACTAAAACATACATTTTACAACAAACTAAAAACACAAAGAAAGAAAAAGACGAGACAGACCATCGGCGAGGCAGCCATGGAATTTAAAACTCATTTTTGAAATTAGCTTGTCAGGAGATGATGAGCACGTTCTGCATTGTGCAGGATGTACTCCTCTTTCATGTCTTAAGCGGCAATAGGTCTACCTATATTCACCTTGAGTCAAATCTCATAAATCACAGGTTAAAGGAATGATTGTTATGACTGTTGCCCGAACCTTAGTGCTTTATGTAAACAGACTAGGTGGGCGGGGCTTGTTGAATATGCTGAGGAAATGGAATGAACAGATTTGTATATAGATCATTTTAGAATCAAACAGTAATTAGGCGGTAATAACTACATTTGATACCGGTCCTTTGAAGAGCTGACTAAATCCAACCAATATTTCAGGTTTTGATTGTGTTTTTGAATTTGCAGCTCTGGTAATTAGCAGTCCATAATTATACTTTTATGCTCCTAGCTAGATGTTATAAAGGCTTTTAAAATACGTATGTTAATCTGTTTTGTTTTGTATGTTCGAACTCACCTGACAGAATCTTTAAATTGGGGTCATTAATAACAGATCACCTACTTAAACCTGAAATGTTGGGAGTTAAAGGGAAAAAGCAAGTTTGAAATGTACAGAGGATTTAAATGACTTTATCTGAAATGCACGTGGTTTGTCCTCTAAGAGTTTCAATGATCCATTATTGAGTTAGAAACATAGAAAATAGGTGCAGGAGGAGGCCTTTTGGCCCTTCGAGCCAGCACAGCCATTCATTGTGATCTTGGCTCATCATCCACAATCAGTAACCTGTGCCTGCCTTCTCCCCATAATCCTTGATTCCGTTAGCCCCTTGAGCTCTATCTATCTCTCTTTTAAACTAATCCAGTGAATTGGCCTCTACTGCCTTCTGTGGCAGAGAATTCTACAAATTCACAACTCTGGGTGAATTCACAACTCTGGTTGATGAATCTTGTTCATTGGGATTGCTATAACTGTACTGCAGCTACATTGATCAATGCCAGCTGTCCGTTGTTGAACTCAGTAGCATTTTGTGTGAAGTGCTGTGGCTGTGAGCTGCTGGACAGAAAGGGATCACTGGCAAGGTTTTAACTGGCACCCAAGGAACGTAGGATGTATGTATCTGTACTTCAAAAAACACTGCTTGTATAGAGAGTTGTCCCTTTACGAATGTGTCAGACTGCAGTGTCAGCCTGCAAGGTTTCATGCACCAAAACAACACTCTGGTAATACTAAACAATTTGCTAGGTTAACGGTATCCCTGGTAACGTTCAGAGGAGTCAATTGGAAGCTAAAGTATAAATCAGCAGATCTTGGTTAATAGAATTTACCAAATCACAGAGTTCATATTACATAAGTAAAATGTATCACAGACAAAAATAATTAACCACAAGTGTAGCAATTGTTAGAAGATGTAATGTGTTGCAGGCCCCATAATATTGCAATGATGTACTTTTAATTACTATTTCAACCATCTTTGAAAATCCATGCCTCTTTGTCTTCCTCTTCAGAAAGCTGGCCCAATTAATTCTGATGAATCTGGTCTGCTCATGCCAAGCTGCCATGTTAGTGTTCTATAGGATTTCAGGAGAATTCAGATTTGTATTGTATTTTACAGACTGATAAAGATAAAAGCAGTTGAAACCGTAGCTAAATTTTGGATTTTATTGTCAGAAAACTATCTCCATATTTACAAATCTATTTAACATTGCATTTTAAAGTTACTGTGCAACTTGATTAAATGTTTTTTTTCCCTTCCAGAATGCCACTATTTTAACGTTGTTATTATTTGAGTGTGAATGTGTATGTTTGCTGAGTGTACACAGATATATGAATGAATGAACTTCCTGGTGCCATTCAGAACCTTGCAGTGAGGCAGGAGCTTGGTGGGTGTGAATGAAAGAGCCAACAAGGGGCCGACAGCTCACGCTCTTCATCCACCTATTGGTTGTTTCTCCTTTCTTTATGGTCATGTGGACACAGTTACATTTACAGCAGTGCCAAGTTTTTACCAGAAAGCAACATCCACTCATAACCAAAGGCAACAATGTTGTACTGAGTATGGAATACTCTTTTGAAAGTGGTTTCGGTGAAAGTAAGAGAAATTAGATTTTACACAAAAACTCACTTGCAATTTCCCAAATGCATAAAATCAGGAATTGCATTCATATATCTTACCAATGAGATCAACCCATGGAAATCTTTGTGGTAAAAGTAAAACAAATTTATTTGGCCAGGTGCAAAATCCTTCAGTTTGACCACAGGATTTGTGTCTATCCGTAACTATAAGAAAGTCAAAGCAAACTGACTAGTTGAACATCATGGTAGCTATAATATCTATAGCTGGCAAAGACAGGCCGTATAATCAGGATACCTAAGGTTAATTTTGTTCACTGGCTTCAGTTCTTTAATATATTCTTTAATATGTGTGCATTTGACAGATCATTTTCTTTCACATCATATTGCTTTGGAACAAAAACTTGTATCTTATTCTAAATGGTAGTAAGATTGGATTTTTTTAGAAATAAAACTGTCTGTAAATTGAACCTTTTATAGGAACCACACATTTGCTTAGACTAAGGGTGCCATGATATTGAGAATATCTTTATATTGTTTTGTGAAATCGTTAATTTGTAACAGTGACTGTAATACTGTTTCACAAATTGTCAGAGAAGCTCTTGTTTCTGTTCTGATTATGGAAATTAAATCGCTTTAGAATTTTGCAGTTACTATTTATCAGCTATTAACTTAAAGAATTTACTGTATTTAAATATTTCTATTCACCAACACTACATCTGGTAGATGGATATTGTTTTCATTTTATTGCTATGCAATATTAGAAAGAGAATTATGACTCCGGATTATACACTGCAATGTACACAACCGATCTGTAAACATTGCCCTGAATATAAAAGTGTATAAAGCCCCTTTATAAACTTTCCAGAACATTATCTAGCAGGGCAATGTATTATACTACTTTTATCCATCTTAAGACAGCTCAATTATAGTTTGACTTTTAATTCTTTTAGTAAAATTATTTGTTTTTCAAAATAGACTTTATTCAGGTTATAAATATATACAATACATGAACAGTGCAAAAAATTCATCCGACATTTTCGGAGGCTGTACAAATTATTCAATACAGTCTACATACATTGCTCAAATTTCACAAATTTATCCCCCACCCTTGCCACTCATGTGGCCTACTGGCGTGGGATCCCTTCCCTTATTTTGAGGGGCGTCTCCACCACACCCTGTCCCCCATATCCAGCAGCGGAAGGACCCTAGACTGTGGTCCTCCCCCACTGAGCCTTGGCGTTGGCTGCACCGAGCTTCAGCGCGTCCCTCAGCACATACTCCTGCAGTCTGCAGCGGGCCAGTCGGAAACATTCCCCGACGGACATATCGCTCCGCTGGGTGGTGAACAGCGCTCGGGCAGACCAAAGAGCGTCTTTCACCGAGTTGATGACCTTCCAGCAGCACTCGATGTCAGTCTCTGAATGCATCCCTGGGAACAGTCCGTAAATCACAGAGTTCTCTGTGACTGAGCTGTTCGGAATAAACTATGAGCTGCTTGTGCTTGCAGCCAAATACTATGTAGCATCACCTGAATTGCACTGTGTCCAAATCCAAGGAGTGCACACAAGCCTTTGGCTGAGGCAGGCATGAGTGCTTTGTTTAAAGTACAAGAGAGCCCATCCTTGGGATAGCCGGCACCGGCCATCATTAACCTCTGGTTGCCTGATCCAAGGGGCGGCAGAGGAAAGGTCTCTGTGAAGGAGCAACTGGCTGGCCTGTCCTGCAACAGCATGTCTGGGTGGAGTTGCATGTGCAATTTGCCCCACATCCCATTAAGTACTTGTGCTAAAAAACAATTTGGAATCTCCCAGTTACACCACTGACAAGATATCCACAAATGAAAGGTAAGTCTGCTTTTAAACAAGTGCACAATCAAATAAGATCAAATAGAACAAGTTGTCCTACAACTTTAGGCTGTGCACGTCATACGCAAGAAGAAGAAGACATGTTAGGCATTGTTTTTGTTAGGGCAGAAACAAGTTTATAAATCAGAATACTTGTTGTAATTTGTGAATTACAGAAATTAAATTTGTTATTGTAATACATGCTTAAGTTGTGGCACCCTTAGTTCTAATATACATTTTGCATTGATCTGTTTATGTCTTCTGTGTAATATTTGGTACTGGTTTGTGGATACATTCACTTTCCCTTTGCTCACCCCTCACTTTCAAACTCTTGTGAATCTTTGTCTTGCATAGTTACCCTTACTATTACTATAGGTGAACAGATTTGCTTTGTTCCGTGGCCATGCAGCTTATCGCAGCCCAGCAGCTTTTTTATTATTTTATCACTCAATTTTTAGCATGGATTTGGGTTTTCTAATGGTCTAGAGTGCATAGTTAGGCCAAGTATTATTTTTTTACCTTGATTCAGATTTCAATTATTGCAAAGAGTTTAAAAGCAACACTGGAAAATGGTAGAAAATTAATTTAAGTAAAGCAACTGGAATTTTAGGTCCAGGCAAAAGTTGTCAAGCTTGCACCACTGTCCTGATTAAAGGGTACTATTGGAATCTTCATATTTACAAACTATGCCTGAAAAGGGCTTCATTTTAGCTTACCTCAGACCAGTACCAGTGAGTTTTCACTGGTTAGTGAGTTGTTTTAATTGAAATTCAGCAATTTTAATATGTGGTCTCCACATCAGGCTTGGAGGTTAACGCCACATTGTCAGCACCAAGCCTGACTCGTTCCAAATTTGTTCAAGTCTAAGCCATGAAACAGATTATAAGATATTGTAGAGGCATATTATAGGTAGTGGTTGTATCACAATAGATTTCTTAAAATTAACAAGCACTCGTGACAGTTCAGAAACTCCAAATGCTGTATGTTATGTGACATTCAAATATTAATTGAGGATTTGAATGATGGCATGTACATTTGTGATTTCTGTCAAGTTAATATAACTCTAGTACAAGTTTGTCCTATTTTGGCAATTTGTTCCCCAAGGCATTTTGTAGTCTTGTTCCCCAAGACTTGATTTAGGAATCCAGCCAATTTTAAGAGGGGATAAACCTTAGGAAGAGAAAGCAAACTATTTCAGGCTTAGTTACAAGTCAAATATTTGTTAAATATTTGAGCTGTGGACATGCATAGTGTAAATTTTCTTCATGTGAGGCTTTGCATTTGATCGCTGCCTAGCCCAACTGCAATGACACCAGTTTCCCCCATACTTAAAATTTTTCCTCCATGCATCTTACTATTGACAGTGCAATAAGTGAACCATAAAACACACTGCATGCTCATGACTTGTTCATGCTTTTGCGAGCCACAGTTACGCCCCTCCCCTTCGATGATACCTGTTGTAAAGCCTGACTCTGGACATAAGTGGGATGGAAGAGGGATAATTGTCTCCTTAAAATTTGCAATGTGTTGACTAAATTCCTGCACACCTGCAAACAGTTCAGAATATTGACTGAGAATTCAGCGAGGAAGATTGATTCTTAACTTATTTAGGGAAAATTCTCATTGGCAATTAACAAAGTTAAACAAAAAGATAGCAGACTGCCGGAACATGGTGCAGTGATGGGCATGTTGCCCTCTGCATAACTACACTGGCAGGCTCGAAGGGCCGAATGGCCTACTCCTGCACCTATTTTTCTATGTTTTTCAATGTTTTCTACTCACCGTAACCTAGCCTATAGTGAGAAAATGCTAAATTTATTTTTTGGTAATATCACTAATAATCCAAAGATGCAACATGCCCATGAATCAAATTTTAATGATTTAATTTAATTATGTAGTGGTGTTGCTTTTTAACCTATCCAATGAGACCAAATGCTAATATATGCTTTGCCTTGGCTTTCTGCTCTGTGTTGTCTTGGTGTTCCGTCTTACTTTGTCTGTGCTGTTTGTTCCTTCCCCTTTTTTCTTAAACCTCCCCTCCCCATTGTCCACATTGACCTGACCCAACCCTGGTAAAACACTGACCCGTAATGTCATCAATCAACCAACCAAACCTCTCGCCGTGGTGACCTGCCCTCTGATTGGTGGCTCCGTTGCTGGGCTGGCTGTGTTGTGGACGAGCAGTTCACCCAAATATGGCCTTCTTGCTGACAGGTATCACTTCTGTGAGAAGTGCTTCAATGAGATCCAAGGCGACAGTGTCACTCTGGGTGACGATCCTACCCAGCCACAAACGTAAGTAGCACTTTCATTTATTTCTGTGTGTTGTCATTTCCGTTGTGGAATTGAATTAATGATGACGACCTTGATTGTTTATTCTTCATATTTTGGAACAAACAACTTCTCCCTGCTCCCGTCCAGCAGAAGGTACAGAAGCTTGAAAGCGCACACCATCAGACTCGAGAACAACTTCTCACCCTCTAATATCAGGCCTTTGAAGGATCATTTCATAAACTAGAGTACTGTTCGATTCACCTCTACCCCACTGAGGACTTTGGACTTTGTCTCTGGAACTGGTGCAGTACAATACTGAGAACTATATTTTGCACTGCATCTTCCCCTTTGCTCTATCTATTGTACGTGAGTTTGACGATTGTATTTATGTATGGTATATCTGATCTGTTTGGATAGCATGCAAAACAGGGGGCGGAATCTCACTGAAATCTATCAAATAATGAAGAGCCTACATAGATTGGATGTGGAAAGGATGTTTCCATTAGTGGGAGAGTCTAAGACTAGAGGGACAGCCTCAGAATAAAAAGACGTACCTTTAGAATGAAGATGAGGAATAACTGTAGCCGGAGGGTGGTAAATCCGTCAAATTCATTGTCTCAGTCAGGGATGGGGGCCAAGTCATTGGGTATGTTTAAAGCGGAGATTAATAGATTCTTGATTAGTAAAGGCGTCAAAGCTAATGGGAGAAGCAGGACAATGGGGTTGAGTGGGAAAAATACATCCGCCATGATCGAATGGCGGAACAGACTCGAGCCGAATGGCCTAATTCAGCTCCCATGTCTTATGATGTTTTCACTGTACCTTGGTACATGTGACAATAATAAACGTATATCTAAAATATATCCTGACTGAGCACTTGATTTCCCAAATAACACCTGCATATTTTTGGAACCTTTGCCTGAGATGAATAAAAACAAAATGCTGGCAAGAACTTTTACATTGAAACTCTCACCATCTTTGGAGAGATAGATTCATAGGGTCAAAGAAATAGGCCCTTTGATCCACCTCATCCATGCCAAATGCACCATCTAAGGTAGTCCCATTTGCCTATATTTGACCTATATCCCTCTAAACCTTTCCTATTCATGTGCCTGTCCAGTGTCTTTTAAATGTTGTTATAGTACCTGCCTCACCAACCTCCTCTGGCAGCTCGTTCCATATACCCACCATCCTCTGAGTGAAAAAGTTGCCCTTCTTGTTCATATTAAATCTTGCCCCTCTCACCTTAAGCATATGTCCTCTTTGTTTTTGATTCCCTTGCACTATGTAAAATACTGCATGCATCCTATCTATTCCCTCATAATTTCATACACCTCTGTAAGATCATCCCTCAGCTTCTGCAGCTCCAAAGAATAAAGTCCTAGTTTGCTTAACCTCTGTAACGGTTGAACTTCTCCCTATAGCTCAGGCACTCAAATCCTGGCAACATCCTCATAATTCTTCTCTGCATTCTTTCCAGCTTAATGACATCCTCCCTACAGCTCAGTTCAGGTGACCAAAACTGAACCTAGTACTCAAAGTGTAGTCTCCCCAATATCTTGCACAACTGTTATGTAACAACTCCTTTACTCAGTAAGATGGACACAAAATGCAGGAGTAACTCAGCGGGACAGGCAGTGTTTCTGGAGAGAAGGAATGGGTGACGTTTTGGGTCGAGATCCTTCTTCAGACTGATATGCTGCCTGTCCTGCTGAGTTATTCCAGCATTTTGTGTCTATCTTTGGTTTAAACCAGCATCTGCAGTTCCTTCCTATACTCAGTATCCTGACTGATGAAAGCCAATGTACCAACAGCCTTCTTGACTATCTACCTACCAGTGACAACATCCTAATAAAAGTGTTTTTTGAATATTCAAAATGCTGAATATAATTAAAATACTTGGGCATGAAACACTAAGCTGACTAACTTTTCTATGAGAAGGGAGTCACGTCTGAATCCTCCAAACAAATGAACTTTGGATTTCAGAACCCTTTTGATGATTTGTGTAGTTCTTGTAAACTGGGGACAGTCACCGTTACCAGAAATCTGCTGTTTCTCCCTGAAGTGCAGCTTGTATATCATCAATCATTCAAGTTTTCTTGCATGAAATGAACTCGAACATGGAGACCACATATGGATTCCCTGTGTTTTGACTTTGTTTAGCTCTGTACTTTGCATAACTTGTTCAGTTATCCATGACCTGTTTTTGTTAATTTCACTGAACCTTTCTGCAACAATCGACCAAAAAAACTTATAGAGACAAATTCTAGTTCCGTCTTTAATACTTTCCATTGTAATGCTCTTTTGGTGTTAGGTATTAGTTTATGTGTAGCGGGATACAGAGGAAACTTAGTTTTGCATGCTATCCAGAACCAGACAAATCATACCATACGTGAGTACATCAGGTAGTACAAGGGAAAATAAAAAGAGTGCTGAATGTAGTGTTGCAGGTACAGAGAAATTGCAGATTTAAAAAAGTGCAAGGGCTGGAATGAGGTGGACTGGAAGACCGGGAATTCATCCGAAGCATATGAGAGGTTCATTCAAGAGACTGATAACAGTGGGGAAGAAGCTGTTCATAGAAAATAGGTACAGGAGTAGGCCATTTGGCCCTTTGAGCCAGCACCGCCATTCAACATAATCATGGCTGATCATCCAAAATCAGTACCCCTTTCCTGCTTTTTCCCCATATCCCTTGATTCCTTTAGCCCCAAGAGCTAACTCTAACTCTCTCTTGAAAACATCCAGTGAATTGGCTTCCACTGCCTTCTGTGGCAGAGAATTCCATAGATTCACAACTCTCTGGGTGAAAATGTTGTTCCTCATCTCAGTCCTAAATGGCCTACCCCTTATTCTTAAACTGTGACCCCTGGTTCTGGACTCCCACCAACATCGGGAACATTTTTACATTCTAGCCTGTCCAATCCTTTTAAGAATTTTATATGTTTCTATAAGATACCCTCTCATCCTTCTAAATTCCAGTGAATACATGCCCAGTCGACCCATTCTTTCATCATTCCCTGCAATCCCGGGAATTAACCTGGTGAACCCACCCTGCACTCCCTCAATAGCAATAATGTCCTTCCTCAAATTAGGAGACCAAAACTGCATACAATACTCCAGGTGCGGTCTCACCATGGCCCTGTACAACTGCAGTAGGACCTCCTTGCTCCTAAACTCAAATCCTCTCGCAATGAAGGCCAACATGCCATTAGCTCTTCACTGCCTGCTGTACCTACCTGCATGCTTACTTTCAATGACTGATGTACAAGGACACCCAGGTCTCGTTGCACCTCCCCTTTTCCTAATCTGACACCATTCAGATAATAATCTGCCTTCTGTTCTTGCCACCAAAGTGAATAACCTCACATTTATCCACATTATACTGCATCTGCCATGCATCTGCTTACTCACCTAACCTATCCAAGTCACACTGCAGCCTCATAGCATCCTCCTCGCAGCTCACACTGCCACCTAGCTTTGTGTCATCCACAAATTTGGAGATGTTACATTTAATTCCCTCGTCTAAATTGTTAATATTTATTATAATTAACTGGTGTCCCAGCACTGAGTGTTGCGGCACCCCACTAATCACTGCTTGCCACTCTAAAAAGGACCCTTTTTTCAATGCTCTTTTTCCCCCCCTCTTAACCCCTTTCTCCCAGTCCTCCGGTATGCTGCTTCCTCTGGCCAATTTATATGCCTCTTCCTTGGATTTAACACAATCCTTAATTTCCCTCGTTAGCCACGGTTGAGCCGCCTTCCCTGTTTTTTTTTTGTTTTTTTGCCAGACCAGGATGAACAATTTTTGGATTTCATCCAGGCAATTTTTAAATCTTTGCAATTGCATCTCCACCGTCAATCCTTTAAGTATGATTTACCAGAATATCCTAGCCAATTCCCGTCTCATACCATCAAAGTCTTTCTTTAAATTCAGGACCCAGTCTCTGAATTAACCGTGTCACTCTTCACCTTAATGCAGAATTCCACCATGTTATAGTCACTGTTGCCTGAGGGGCTTCGCACAACAAGATTGCCAACTAATCCTTCCTCATTGCACAATACCCAGTTTAGGATGGCCTGCCAACTACTTGTTTCCTCTACATATTGGCTTAGAAAACCATCCTGTATACAATCCAGGAAATCCTCCTCCTCAGCGCTGTTACCAATTTGGTTGGCCCAATCTATATATAGATTAAAGTCGCCTATGATAACTGCTGTACCTTTGCGACAAGCATCCCTAATTTCTTGTTTGCTGCTATCCCCAACCTCCCTACTGCTGTTTGGTGGTCTGTATACAACTCCGACAAGTGTTTTCTGCCCGTGGCTATTTCGCAGTTCTACTCACACAGATTCTACAGCATCCAAGCTAATGTCTCTCCTTACCATTGCATTAATCTCCTCTTTAACCCAGCAATCCCACCCCACCTCCTCTTCCTTTCTGTCTATCCATCCTGAATATCGAATACCCCTGCATGTTTAGTTCCCAGCCTTGGTCACCCTGGAGCCATGTCTCTGTAATTCCAACTATATCATATTCATTAACTATTAACTGCGCATTCAATTCATCCAGTTTATTACAAATGCTCCTCACATTAAGATACAAAGCTTTCAGGTTTGTTTTTCTTTTCAGCCTTCTACCTTTTGCTTCTGTCCTCATTTTATGTCCCCTTGTCTCCTTGCATTGGTTCCCATTCCCCTGCCCTATTAGTTTCAACGTGATCTTTTCTACACTCTCTTTCCCGTTAACTGCATGCATACGCTTCCATGATGTTGATTCCCCCCCCCCCCCCACTATTTAGTTTAAACCCACCCGTGTAGCACTAGCAAACCTGCCTGCCAGAATATTGGTCCGCCACCAATTAAGGTGCAACCTGTCCCTTTTGTACAGGTCATCTCTGCCCCAAAAGAGATCCCAGTGGTCTAGAAATCTAAATCCCTGCCCCCTGCACCAACTCCTCAGCCACACATTGAGATCCCTTATCTCCCTGTTCCCACCCTCACTTGCACGAGGAACTGGAAGCAAACCAGAGATAACCACCCAAGAGGTCCTGCTTTTCAGCCTCCTACCTAGTTCTCTTTACTCACGTTGCAGAACCTTCCTCTTCTTACACATGTCATTTGTGCCTACATGCACAACTGCTCCCAGCTGCTCCCCTTCCCTCTCGAGGATGTGCTGAAGTCGGTCTGAGACGTCTTGGACCCTGGCACCAGGGAGGCAACACAGCATCCTTGAGTCTCGCCTGTTGCCACAG
The DNA here is from genome assembly GCF_010909765.2 of Amblyraja radiata. Lineage (NCBI taxonomy): Eukaryota > Metazoa > Chordata > Chondrichthyes > Rajiformes > Rajidae > Amblyraja > Amblyraja radiata. The sequence goes on from NC_045977.1 coordinate 22,805,779, forward strand.
AATCTCCTGTTCTCAGTGACAATGGAGTCACCTACCACTACGGCTCTGCCTGACGTCGGTCTCGCTGGTCGAGCCTCGGCGCCAGGATTCGGGTCACAGATCTGTCCGCCGCTCGGACTGGAAGTGTGGTCTGCCCCGACACCTCCCAGGAGGGTGTACCTGTTTTCAAGAGGTACTTCCACTGAAGTCTCCTGCACTCATTTCATCCCTTCCTTTCCGTCTCTAACAGTCGCACCTACTGTACTCTTGGAGTGACATCCTATCCAGGAAGCTTTTATTTTCCCGGATGGACCGCAGGTCATCCAACTGCTGCTCCAGTTCCCTAACTCGGTCATTGAGGAGCTGCATCTGGACACAGTTCCCACAGGTGTAGTGGTCAGAGACACCAGCAGTGCCCCTGACTTCCCACATCCTGCAATCTTCTCTCTTGTGTCTCTCTGGTTCAGAGTCAAGAGGAAGATGTTGAGTCCCAGATCCATGAGTTTGGCACCCACATATGTGACACACATGTTTATTAATCATTGAAAATACCCAGCCATTTAGTTTGGTTTAGTTTAGTCAGGTGGTTATGAGATTGAACATTCCACAGGGTGACACAATTCTGGTAATGGATGTGATTCTACCACTGTCTGTGGATAAAGTCCCTGGTCATTGTTGAAGACATATTAAAATGTTTAACAGCCATGGTTCTATTGAATCATATAAATTCTTCTGAGGTTTGACAGGGTGGATAAAGGGTAGACCAGTGGTGTCAGTCTCAATTTAGGATACTGATGATGAGAAGAAATTTATTTGCTCAGAGAAAAGTGAATTTTTTGAATTTTCTACTTGAGTAATGAATTGCTGAGAATCTTCCAGACTGATTTCAATGTTAAGATATGGCTGTTAAGATAATGAAAGTCACACTGATATAAAAGATCAGAAATGACTGAGTCATATTACCTCAGGCTCCTCCTCCTCCCTTTTTCCTTCCTTCTCCCCCCCACCCCACATCAGTCTGAAGAAGGGTTTCGGCCCGAAACGTCACCTATTTCCTTCGCTCCATAGATGCTGCTGCACCCGCTGAGTTTCTCCAGCATTTTTGTGAGTCATATTACCTACTGTGTTTTAATCTGCTGGCAATCAACAAGCCGCATTTTATGTCATTCAGTTTCTTCATCCGAACACAGTCATTTCCTTTGTTCTCCTCACTCCTCTTTCTTTGCAACTTAAAACAGATTATACTTTTTACTTTCAACGGATGTTACCTGGCATACTCAATCTTTCCATTATTTTCTGCTTTTATTTCCTCAAACGAAGATTTGTAATTTCTCTGTAAGAAGGGAGAGATGTTAAGTGGGGTGTGTCTCACATTAACTGTCATATTAACTGTGTATGATTGTTTGTATAGGCCTGGATTCAGGCCATCTACCTGTACATTGGCTACACAGAATGGTTGCTCGTTCATTGTCACAAATAACATTAAATATTGTGTGCGATGCAGACATGGTGTAGCATTTAGTCTTTGTATTGAAAATCAGGTGTTGGGGGCAAGTATCATGCATTGTTTATCTCAAAGCTTTGTGAATGTTTTTCTTTCCTCAGAACAATTTCAAAAGATCAGTTTGAAAAGAAAAAAAATGACACGTTGGATCCTGAGCCGTAAGTATTCTGGATTATCATTCTTCCCTGTCACATGCAATTATTATTTCACCATTAGTGTGTCGCTCACTTTGTTCCTCAGTCCAAAACGGACTAAGAGTCAAGAATGTTTTATTGTCATATGTCCCGGACGGGACAATGAAATTCTGACTTGCTGCAACACATCAGAATATGTGAATATGTAAACATTGTATATAACAGGAAAAAAAAGAAAAAGTTCAATAAATAACAAATGTGGTGCAAATAACAAATAATAATATAGTCTTTTGCAGTTCAGAGCTCATAGCTTATTTGTTGTGTTTAATAGCCTGATGGCTGTGGGGAAGAAGCTGTTCCTGAACTTGGACGTTACAGTCTTCAGGCTCCTGTACCTTCTTCCTGATGGCAGTGGTGAGATAAGTGTGTGGCCAGGATGGTGTGGGACCTTGATGATTTTGGTTGCCTTTTTAAGGCAACGACTACGATAGATCCCTTCGATGGTGGGGAGGTCAAAGCCGGTGATGGACTGGGCAGTGGTCACAACTTTTTGTAGTCTTTTTCGCTCCTGGATGTTCAAGTTGCCGAACCAGGCCAAGATGTAACCAGTCAGGATGCTCTCTGCCGTGCACCTGTAGAAGTTTAGGAGAATCCTCTTCAACATGCCGAATCTCCGTAATCTTCTCAGGAAGTAGAGTCGCTGATGTGCCTTCTTTACAATTGCATCGGTGTGCTGGGTCCAGGAAAGATCTTCTGATATATTCACGCCCAGGAACTTGAAGTTATTGACCCTTTCCACCATTGTCCCGTTGATATCAAGTTCAAGTTCAAGTGAGTTTATTGTCATGTGTCCCTGTATAGGACAATGAAATTCTTGCTTTGCTTAAGCACACAGAAAATAGTAGGCATTTACTACAGGATTGTGGGTCCACAACCTTCCCCTACTAAAGTCCACAATCAGTTCCTTGGTCTTACTGATGTTGAGAGCCAGGTTGTTGTGCTGGCACCATTTGGTCAGTCGGTCGATCTCACTTCTATACTCTGACTCGTCCCCATCTGTGATTCGTCCAACCACAGTGGTGTCAGCAGTGAACATGATGATGGAGTTTGCACTATGACCGGCTACACAGTCATGGGTATAGAGTGAGTAAAGCAGGGGCCTGAGCACGCAGCCTTGAGGTGCTCCCGTACTAATTGTTACGGAGGATGAAGTGGTTCCTCCAATTCGAACAGACTGTGGTCTGTGGATGAGGAAGTCAAGGATCCAATTGCAGAGGGGTGCACAGAGGCCTAGTTCCATGAGCTTGGTAACCAGCTTGGAAGGGATGATGGTATTAAACGCCGAGCTGTAGTCTATAAACAACAGCCTGACGTAGGTGTTTTTATTGTCCAAGTGGTCCAGTGCGGAGTGGAGAGCCAGTGAAATTGCATCCTCCGTTGACCTGTTGTGGCAGTATGCGAACTGTAGTTGGTCGAGGTTCTTGTCGAAGTAGTAGTTGATGTGCACCATAACCAACTTCTTCACCACAGACGTTAGTGCCACTGGTCGATAGTCATTGAGACACATCACCTTACTCTTCTTGGGCACCGGTATTATTGATGCCCTCTTAAAGCAGGTGGGAACCTCAGACCTCAGAAGTGAGAGGTTGAAAATGTCTGCAAAAACGCCCGCCAGTTGGTCTGCACTGGTCTTGAGAACTCGACCGGGAATACCATCAGGTCCATGTGCTTTCCGAGGGTTCACCCCTCTGAAGGATCTTCTGACGTTGGCCTCTGTGACTATGACTTTAACAGGGAGTGATGCTTCTCTGTCGTTTGAGCCGCATCCTGATTTCGTCTTGTAGGAGGTGATGGCATTCAAGCCCGAATGCCCGGGATCTTGCCTTCAGAAGAATGCGGATCTCATGGTTCATCCAAGGATTCTGGTTAGGAAACACTCGGAAGGTTTTTGTTGGAACGCAGTCCTCCATGCATTTCCTTATGAAGTCTGTAACGACTGTGGCGTATTCATTCAGGTCCGTTGCCGAGTCCCTGAACATTGCCCAGTCTACAGACTCGAAGCAGTCCTGGAGTTGTTCCTCTGTCCCCGTCCCCCCCGACCAGCTCTGTACAGTCCTCATCTCTGGGGTGCGCTCTTCAGTTGCTGCCTGTATGCAGGAAGAAGCAGCACAGCTGAATGGTCGGATTTTCCGAAGTGAGGGCGAGGGATAGAGCGATAGGCGTCTTTGATAGTCAAGAGTGTTTAATCCTCTGGTGCTGCAGGAGACATGTTGGTGGAAGTTACGGAGCAATTTCTTCAGGTTGGCTTTGTTGAAGTCCCAGGATACGGTGGTAAATGCCTCTGGGTAAGCCTTCTGGTGTTTATTGACCACGGCGTACAGCTCCTCCAGTGCCAGACGGACGTCTGCCTGGGGTGGGATGTAGACCGCAGTCAGGATGATGGAGGTCAATTTCCTCGGTAGGTAGAAGGGACGGCACTTCACCGCCAGATGTTCGAGGTGTGGAGAGCAGGAGTTGGATAGGACTGCCACATCTGAGCACCACGAAGAGTTGACCATGAGGCAGACGCCTCCTCCTCTCCCTTTCCCAGATGCCTGCGTACGGTCCATATGGTGGATGGAGAACCCTTCAGGCTGGACCGCTGAGTCTGGGAAGATGGGGGTGAGCCATGTGTCTGTGAAGCAGAACACAGAAAATTCCCTCAGCTCCCTTTGGTAAAGCAGCCTTGACCTTAAGTCCTCCACTTTGTTTTCTAGTGACTGTACGTTGGCCGGTAGGATGGTAGGGAGAGGGGGCCGAAGTCCCCTACGCTTCAGTCTTGTAGTCCTGCCCGACGTACTCCAGTCCGTACTCCATGAAGCCCTCCTCGGTGTTTAAGGGTACAGTACTTGCGAGTCTCCGCGAGGTCGAGGATTCCCCTGAGATCGGGGATTCCCTTACAGTCGGCACCTCCAGCTCCGTTGCTGCTGGGAGATCCTGCCCGACGGCCTCAATTCCGGACTCCATGAAGGCCTCCCCGGTGTTTACAGGTACAGTACTTACTGTACCTGCGCGCCTCCGCGAGGTCAGGGATTTTTCTCCGTTCGGGGATTCCCTTGCAGTCGCTATCTTCGGGAGTTCGCAGTGGCGCTAATACATTTAAATGCGTTAGCAGCTCGCTACTTACATCGTTGATTTCTGCAGATTCTTCCAATGTCCTGGTGTGTAGGAATGAACTGCAGATGCTGGTTTAAATCGAAGATAGACACAGAATGCTGGAGTAACTCAGTGGGACAGGCAGCATCTCTGGAGAGAAGGAATGGGTGAAGTTTCGGGCCGACACCCTTTTGCAGGCTGATTAAGGATATATATTATGTTGTTCAAGAAGGAACTGCAGATGCTGGAAGATCGAAGGTACACAAAAATGCTGGAGAAACTCAGCGGGTGCAGCAGCATCTATGGAGCGAAGGAAATAGGCGACGTTTCGGGCCGAAACCCTTCTTCAGACTGATGGGGGGTTGGGGGGAGAAGGGAGGAAAAAGGGAGGAGGAGGAGCTCGAGGGCGGGGGGATGGGAGGAGACAGCTCAAGGGTTAAGGAAGGGGAGGAGACAGCAAGGGCTAGCAAAACTGGGAGAATTCAACGTTCATGCCATCCGGACGCAATCAACCCAAACCAACTGACTCACATGGCTACACTACAAACCAACTGACTCACATGGCTATCTGGACTACACGTCTTCCCACCCTGCCCCCTGTAAAGACTCCATCCCCTACTCCCAATTGCTCCACCTACGCCGCATCTGCTCCCAGGATGAGACGTTCCACACCAGGGCATCGGAAATGTCCTCATTCTTCAGGGAACGGGGATTCCCCTCCGCCACCATAGATGAGGCTCGCACCAGGGTCTCATCCATACCCCGCAACACTGCTCTCTCTCCCCATCCCCGCACTCGCAACAAGGGCAGAGTCCCCCTAGTCCTCACCTTTCACCCCACCAGCCGGCAAATACAACAAATAATCCTCCGCCATTTCCGCCACCTCCAAAGTGACCCCACCACTCGCCACATCTTCCCATCTCCCCCTATGTCTGCCTTCCGCAAAGACCGCTCCCTCCGCAACTCCCTTGTCAATTCTTCCCTTCCCTCCCCTCCCGTACCACCCCCTCCCCGGGCACTTTCCGTTGCAACCGCAAGAAATGCAAAACCTGTCCCTTCACCTCCTCCCTCGACTCCATTCAAGGACCCAAGCAGTCGTTCCAGGTGCGACAAAGGTTCACCTGTATCTCCTCCAACCTCATCTACTGCATCCGCTGCTCTAGATGTCAGCTGATTTACATCGGGGAGACTATGCGGAGGTTAGGCGATCGTTTCGCCGAACACCTCCGCTCAGTCCGCAATAACCTACCTGAACTCCCGGTGGCTCAGCACTTCAACTCCCCCTCCCATTCCCAATCCGACCTCCCTGTCCTGGGTCTCCTCCATTGCCAGAGTGAGCAACACCAGAAATTGGAGGAACAGCATCTCATATTCCGCCTGGGTTGCTTGCGTCCGGATGGCATGAACGTTGAATTCTCCCAGTTTTGCTAGCCCTTGTTGTCTCCTCCCCTTCCTTAACCCTCGAGCTGTCTCCTCCCATCCCCCCGCCCTCGAGCTCCTCATCCTCCTTTTTTCCTTCCTTCTCCCCCCCACCCCCCATCAGTCTGAAGAAGGGTTTCGGCCCGATACGTCGCCTATTTCCTTCGCTCCATAGATGCTGCTGCACCCGCTGAGTTTCTCAAGCATTTTTGTGTACCAAGGATATATATTAGTCTGAAGAAGGGTCTCGACCCGAAACATCACCCATTCCTTCTCTCCAGAGATGCTGCCTGTCCTGCTGAGTTACTCCAGCATTTTGTGTCTATCTATTCCAATGTCCTGTTTGCTATAATGAGCACTCTTCAGGAAGTGCTAATGAATTGGCTAATTTTAATTATTTAAATTTTAAGTTTGTAGTTATTGCACCCTGTCTTTTAATAATTTAATGGTAGGTTTGGCCAGAAAATAGAAGCTTGGCCTCCACTGTGTATGCATGAGCAGTAATTTAGTTTCAGGTCTCTGCAGAATTTGCAGAAGAGTTATCTTGCTCTGAAATTGAGTTGGATATTTGGTAATGTTACCAGCTTGAATTAATGATGTTCAAAGCTAACAATGTGTTTTCAAAATGGTCACCTGCAATTTTATTTCCTTATTTTAGATTTTTTGAATGTAAAGAATGTGGTCGCAAAATGCATCAGATCTGCGTTCTCCATAATGAAACTATTTGGCCTTCAGGGTGGGTATTGTTTAGATAGTAGGTTGTGTGCTATTTAACTGATCTTTGGGTGAACGGATTGTTAAGATAATATGTTTAAATTAGGCGCTATTAATATCATTTTCATAAAACATTCATCCCTTACATTCAGGCTGTTCCTAAAAGTGTATTTGCATTGTTTCTTTCTTCCACTGGCACACTGTAGAAAAGAACATTGGATCATCTCATAACTCCAACATCCCACATTTGTAAATTGGCCTACTTTGCGTTGACACTGGAACTCCAAGTGCTGTACTTTTCTTCGGTAGAATTGCCAACAGCAACATGCATTGGTGTATTTAACAGTCAAATACTGGGATTGACCTGGTGAACAGCAGCTTAAATACTGGAGACACAGCCTTGTTTAGAAGCTGAGATTGAGCACCTTTATATTTATGATTCACATGTCCTTTTTAATTTATTTCTCTTGTGTCTTTCAATAGGCCCAAATTCTTATGGTGTGATATTTGTGATACCACAAATTAAAAATAATTGTCTCTCCTAGGTTTAGAAATTGGAAAAAGATGGAAGTAGGGACTGATGCACATAAAATTGAGTGGTGTTTAGTCTTTACCTTCTGAAAGTTAGGATAGTGCCTAACTTCAAAATGAAATGTTCAGATATCATGAATGTAAATCAAATATTAATATTGATTTTCTCTTACAGCTTTGTTTGTGATAATTGCTTGAAAAAAGCGGGTAAAACGAGAAAAGAGAATAAATACAGTTCCAAAAGTAAGTATTTCTATATCTTAGGAGGTGTGCACAATTTTTGATCTTCAGATGAACAAAACGTCTGACCATATCTGTGCCTCTTTCCATCTGAGAAATGTGGCCTAATTCTGCAAGGTTGGAATCCTCATCCATACCTCCATAATTGGGTGTTCCAACACATCCCATGGCCTGCCTTGTTCCACCCTCATACATTTGAAATCATCTACAGCTCTAACAGGGAACTTACACTGTCTCACCCATTTAGATTACAGTGAACTCCACAAATTAGACCTGATTAAACCATTACAATACCATCGTTTGTGCATTCCATAAAATTATTAAAAACACGGATGTCATCTTGTAATTTAGTTATCTTTATATTTTACAGTTTCTAATCTCAAGGAGCCTAGGCTACAGGCATGGGGGGTATAAAAATCACACTTATGCACAATGTCACAAATTTAACCCCCACCTTCCTCCACATGTAATGAAATATAAAATTAATCAACAAAATTTCACTTAAGAAATACTATGAATATTTTCAAAAAGTATTGCTGTTCACCACCATTTTTGTGTGCCAAGTTGCACTTCAATCTTTCATCTTTAGGCAGCTCGATACTAAATGATCAAAACCTCACTCATTGGTGCTAATGTGCCTATCATATTTCCCGGCAATGAAGACGCTATTTTTTACTCTAAAATAAGGCTCAAAAATTTACCTGCGTCTTGGAGGCCGAAGGTTAGATTGTTAGCCAAGAAAGGCCGACTTGGCTATCCCTCAGTACATCAACATGGGAAGCGGCTGTAAAAGGACAGCGCCGCTGGGGGGGGGAAGAGTTCCTTTCACAGCATGTGGGGAGTCTGGCCCGGGTCAGCACGGCCTGGGCTGCACAAAGTATTGCCCCAGGGGTAAAGTTGCGGGGAGGGCAGGAGTGTTGAGAAGGAGGTGGTCGGGGATCATGCTAGCAACTCACTCAGTAGCGCGGGTGGCTGCGAGCGGCCGCCGGGACTGGGCAGCGAAACTAGCCGCCACCTCAGCGCCTTCAGCCTGCCCGCCCGCCAGCCAGCCATGGTGTCCTTCAGGCACAACCGGTGGAGGTGGTGGTTGGCGGGTAGCTACTGGGCGGAAGGCTGTCTGCTCCGTCCTAGGCCCTCCCCCTCCCCCTCACCCCCTCCCCCTCACCCTCACCCTCCCCCTCTCCCTCTCCCTCTCCCTCTCCCTCTCCCTCTCCCTCTCTCCCTCTCTACCTCCTTGAAGGAGTTTCACATCTTCCTTTCTAATGACTAAACCAAACCCTTCGTCCTGTCCCGCCAGCCTTTTTTCAAAATTTAGCAACTCAAAATGGGGGTGCATCTTCATTGCCGGGAAATACGTATCCTCCCAACACATGAGTCCCACCTGCCTGCGTTTGGCCCATATCCCTCTAAACCCATCCTATTCATGGACCTGTCTAAATGTTTCTTAAAAGTTGCAATAGCATCTGCCTTAATTACCTCCACCAGGAGCTCGTTCCATACATCCACCACCCTTTGTGTAAGAAAGGTTACTCCTCAGGTTCCTATTAAATCTTTCCTTCCTCACCGTAAACCTATTCCTCACCGTAAACCTATGTCCTCACGTTCTCAATTTCCCTACTCTGAGCAAGAGACTATGTTTGTCCCATCTATTCCTCTCATGATTTTATACACCTCTAAGATCACCCCTCATCCTCCTATGCTCCACATTAGTCAGAAAATGGTTAGGTAAACTGTTGGGACTGAAGGCAGATAAATCTCCAAGGCCTGATGGTCTGCATCCCAGAGTACTCAAGGAGGTGGCCCTAGAAAACGTGGATGCATTTAATGATCATTTTCCAATGTTCTCTCCGGTCTGGATCAGCCAATGTAACTCCACTTTTTAAGAAAGGGGGGAGAGAGAAAACGGGGAATTATAGACCAGCTAGCCTTACATAGGTAGTGGGGAAGATGCTGGAGTCGATTATTAAAGATGTTACAGCAACGCATTTGGAAAGCAGTGACGGGATCGGTCAAAGTCAGCATGGGTTTATGAAGGGGAAATTATGCTTGACTAATCTTTTGGAATTTATTTGAGGATGTAACAAGTAGAATAGATAAGGGAGAGCCAGTGGATGTGGTGTATCTGGACTTTCAAAATGCCTTTGACGAGGTCTCACAAGAGAATAGTGTGCAGGATTAGAGCACATGGTATTCGGGGTAGGGTATTGACATGGATAGAGAACTAGTTGGCAGACAGGAAGCAAAGAGTAGGAATTGACGGGTCTTTTTCAGAATGGCAGGTAGTGACTAGTGGAGTGCAGCAAGGCTCAGTGCTGGGACCCAAGCTGTTTACAATATATATTAATGATTTAGACGAGGGAATTAAATGTGACATCTCTAGGTTTGCTGATGACACAAAGCTGGGTGGCAGTGTGAGCTACGAGGAAGATGCTATGAGACTGCAGGGTGACTTGGATAGGTTGGGTGAGTGGGCAGAAGAATGGCAGATGCAGTATAATGTGGATAAATGTGAGGTGGTCCACTTTGGTGGCAAGAACAGGATCTAAATGGTGTCAGTTTAGGAGAAGGGGAGGTGCAACGAAACCTGCTTGTACATCAGTCACTGAGGGTAGGCATGCAGGTACAGTAGGCAGTGAAGAAAGCTAATGGCATGTTGGCCTTCATTGCGCAAGGATTTGAGTTTAGGAGCAGGGAGATCCTACTACAGTTGTACAGGGCCCTGATGAGACCACACCTGGAGTATTGTTTGGAATTTTGGTCTCCTAATTTGAGGAAGGACATTATTGCTATTGAAGGAGTGCAACGTAGGTTCATCGGGTTAATTCCCCGGATGGCGGGTCTGACATGTGATGAAAGAATGGGTTGACTGGGCTTGTATTCACTGGAATGTAGAAGGATGAGAGGGAATCTTATAGAAACATGTAAAATTCTTCGCGGTTTGGACAGGATAGATACAGGAAAAATGATTCCGATGTTGGGGGAGTACGGAACCAAGGGTCACGGTTTAAGAATAAGGGGTAGGCCATTTAGGACTGAGATGAGGAAAAACTTTTTCATCCAGAGAGTTGTGAATCTGTGGAATTCTCTGCCACAGAAGGCAGTGGAGGCCAATTCACTGGAAGTTTTCAAGTTAGATTTAGTTCTTAGGGCCATGGCAATCAAGGGATATGGGGGAAAAGCCGGAACGGGGTACTGATGATCAGCCATGATCATATTGAATGGTGGTGCTGGCTTGAAGGGCCGAATGGTCTACTCCTGCACCTATTTTCTATGTATCTATGCTCCAAAGTCCTAGCCTGCTCATCAACCTATCCTTTGGTTTTGGTTTTAATTGGCAATGGGAATCTGTGCTGGACCTGGCCTACTACTGAAAGCAAGAGTGGCTGAGAATAAGGTGCAGCTACATCCACTTTGTTTAAATTGTTATTCTGGGCAAGAGATCTGAAGGAAGATATCTGAAGGAAGATGACGAAGGGTCTCGGCCCGAAACGTCACCCATTCCTTCTCTCCAGAGATTCTGCCTGTCCTGCTGAGTTACTCCAGCATCTTGTGTCTATGAGATCTTTAAGATCTGTTGATAAAATATCATTATACATTGTGATGGATTTGAACCCTTGTTTATCATTCATTTATATCAATGTGATCAACATGTTGGAAGGAAGTCAGAGGTTTTTGTACTTAAGAGAAAGAAAGTTCATAAAGTGATTGTTACTGTCTCTGATGAGTTTACTTATGCTGAGTTTCTGTTCCCAGGGTTACAAACAACCAGGTTAGGGAATCATTTGGAAGACAGAGTGAATAAATTTCTACGGCGTCAGAACCATCCTGAAGCTGGGGAAGTTTTTGTCCGTGTAGTATCTAGCTCGGATAAAACAGTGGAAGTTAAACCAGGAATGAAAAGCAGGCAAGTAAACAAGCAGCAGGAGATGGTGTAGCACTGAAGGGTGTGCCTGCTGAGGAGTTCATTTATATTTTACCCCTGAGGATGTGTTTGAAAACTTAAGCTAAACTTGGTGTCTTGTGAAGGCAAAGGCAAAGATTGTGGTCTGGATGATGAGCCAGCTATAGATGAACATTGGACTTTGAGGTGGGCTGGGGTGAAAATACATACATATTCAAGGCTTTTGTGTGGACACATCAGTGTTGTGAACAAGCCGACACAAAATCAAAATTGTGAGAGCAGTGATAAATCTGAAGAGCTCGCAGGAGATAGGTGAAGTTGAAGATACGATATGATATAACTTTACTTATCCCAGGAGGGAAATTGATCTGCCAGCAGTCATAAAAACACAAAATACATGAAACATGAAATTAAAGTGAACGGTGGGGGGGGGGTCGGTCTATCCCATGACAAAAGGGGGAGGAGTTGTGAAGTTTGATAGCCACAGGGAAGAAGGATCTCCTGAGGCGTTCCTTCCTGCATTTTGGTGGAACTTGTCTGATGCTGAAGGTGCTCCTCAGGTTGACCAGTGCGTCATGGAGGGGGTGAGCTGTATTGTCCAGGATGCTCCGATGTTTGAGGAACATCCACCCCTCCAAGACCACCTCCCATGAATCCAACTCCACCCCCAGGACGGAGCCAGCCTTCCTGATAAGTTTGCTGATCCTAGTGGCGTCCGCAGCCTTTGGCCTGCTGCCCCAGCACACGGCAGCGAAGAAGATGGCACTGGCTACCACCGATTGGTAGAATATCTGCAGCATCTTACTGCATATGTTGAAGGAGCGGAGCCTTCTTAAAAAGTACAGCCGGCTCTGTCCCTTCTTGTACAGGGCCTCAGTGTTCCTGGGCCAGTCCAGTTTACTGTCCAGGTACACTCCACGGTATTTGTACTCCCTGGTAAACTGCACATTCACACCATTGATGGAGACAGGGATAGGGGTGTTCCTCTCTTCCTAAAGTCCACCACCAACTCCTTAGTCTTGTTGGATAGAACTGTAGTTGGATGATTCGTCGGTTAATGCGGTCTTATTTTTAATTGCATTGAAACATACAGCCTGGAAAAGGGCCCTTCAGCCCATGGAGTCCATACCGAACATTGATCACCCGTTCACACTTGTCCTGTGTCTCTGGCATTGGGAAGCAGCAGCTCTACCAGCTGCACCACTGTGTCCCCCAACAGGAGATGGGGATGTCAATCAATGTCAGCATGGAAGCTGGCAAATGGAAAGATGTTCCTGAGTTGAGTAAAAAGGGCCAGAAATAAATGGGATTGGCCTTGGACAAGATGAGCTTGAAAAAGTCAGATAAAAATGGGGAAGAAGGTTGAGGATTGAGGCTGTGGTAGTTAGATGAGAGCAATGAAGGATATAATGAAGTAAAAAGAAAAGGAAAGACATCTGATGGAATAGTAAAAGGAAATCCGATTGGAATAGTAAAAGGAAATCCGATTACAAGGCGGCATGGTGGCGCAGCAGAAGAGTTGCTGCCATACAGAGCCAGAGACCCAGTTTCGATCATGATTATGGGTGGTGTCTGTACGGAGTTTGTACGTTCCCCCTGTGAGAGTGTGGGTATGCTCCGGGTGCTCCGGCTTCCTCCCACACTCAAAAAATGTGCAGGTTAGTTGGCTTCTATAAATTGTCCCTAATGTGTAGTGTGTGAAAATGAGATAACATAACTAGTGTACCTCTGAACTTTGGTAGGCACGGACCCGGTAGGCTGAAGAGCCTGTTTCCACACTGTATCTCTAAACTAAGCAGGAGTTTGCTCTAGATATTTCATTGCTCATGACCACCGGCTGTGAGAAGGAATGTAACTAAGCTCCTTCATTTGGAGATAACCAACATTTACTAGTATAGTAACACCATAAAATGCGGGAAACACACACAGCTAGTCAGGCAATCCGTACCAACGTATTATTTCCAGGATTTTCTGATATCTAGCAGCTGCAGCATTTTGCTATTGATTTTTTGCCTGGCTTTGTTATTTTTGCTCAGAGTTCATGGGAAGTTTTGCAAAGTAAGGATAAACTAACGGTTAGTTTTACAGTGCCCTCCATAATGTTTGGGACATGTTAAAGTGCACATTGTCAGATTTTAATAAAGGCCAATTTTATACATTTTAGTTTCACCATGTAGAAATTACAGCACCGTTTATACATAGCACCCCCCATTTCAGGGTACCATAATGTTTGGGACACAGCAATGTAATGTAGATGAAAGTAGTCATGTTTAGTATTTTGTTGCATATCTTTTGCATGCAATGGCTGCTTGAAGTCTGCGATTCATGGACATCACCAGTTGCTGGGTGTCTTCTCTGGTGATGCTCTGCCAGGCCTCTATTGCAGCCATCTTTAGCTTATGCTTGTTTTGGGGGCTAGTCCCCTTCAGTTTCTTCTTCAGCATATAAAAAGCATGCTCAATTGGGTTCAGATCGGGTGATTGACTTGTCCACTCAAGAATTAAATTTTTTAGCTTTGAAAAAATTCTTTGTTGCTTTAGCAGTATGTTTTGGATCATTGTCTTGCTGTAGAATGAACCGCTGGCCAATGAGTTTTGAGACATTTGTTTGAACTTGAGCAGATAGGATGTGTCTATACACTTCAGAATTCATTATGCTACTACCATCAGCAGTTGTATCATCCATGAAGATAAGTGAGCCGATACCCTCAGCAGCCATACATGCCCAAGCCATAACACCCCATCACTGTGTTTCAGAGATGAGGTGGTATGCTTTGGATCTTGGGCAGTTCCTTCTCTGCTCCATACTTTGCTCTTGCCATCACTCTGATATGTTAATCTTCGTCTCATCTGTCCACAAGACCTTTTTCCAGAACTGTGGTTGCTCTTTTAAGTACTTCTTGGCAAACTGTAACCTGGCCATCCTATTTTTGCGACTAACCAGTGGTTTGTATCTTGCAGTGTAGCCTCTGTATTTCTGTTCATGAAGTTTCCTGCGGACAGTGGTCATTGACAAATCCACACCTGACCCCCGAAGAGTGTTTCTGATCTGTCGGACAGATGTTTGGGGATTTTTCATTATTTTAGAGAGAATTCTTCTGTCATCAGCTGTGGAGGTCTTCCCTGGCCTGCCAGTCCCTTTGCGATTAGTAAGCTCACCAGTGCTCTCTTCTTAATGATGTTCCAAACAGTTGATTTTGGTAAGCCTAAGGTTTGGGTGATGTTTCTTAACAGGTTTATTCTTGTTTCTCAGTCTCATAATGGTTTCTTAGACTTTCATTGGCGCAACTTTGGTCCTCATGTTAATAAACAGCAATAAAGGTTTCAAAAGGTGATGGAGAGACTGGAGGAAAGACTAGGTGCTGAGAGCTCTCTTATACCTGCATTAAGGAGGCATTTAAACACACCTGAGCAATTACAAACACCTGTAAAGCCATGTGTCCCAAACATTATGGTGCCCTGAAATGGGGGGGGAGGGGAGCTATGTATAAGCACAGCTGTAATTTCTACACGGTGAAACCAGAATGTATAAAAATACCCTTTAATAAAATCTGACAATGTGCATTTTAACCACATGTGATTTTTTTCTATTACAAATCACAAATTGTGGAGTACAGAGGCAAATAAATAAATGACGGGTCTTTGTCCCAAACATTATGGGGGGTACTGTAGATGGTTTAATGTTAATCAGACTTTATTTTCTCAATTCATGCAATTCCTACCATAGTCTCACTTTATAAATAGGAGACTTTTTTTGTACTCGTGCTTGGGAGAAGATTGTGATCTAATCTCAATGCCTAATTGTGGCTTATTATATTTCAGGTTTGTGGATACCGGTGAAATGTCAGAAACGTTTCCTTACAGAACAAAAGCGCTCTTTGCTTTTGAGGAGATTGACGGTGTGGATGTCTGTTTCTTTGGAATGCATGTACAGGAATATGGCTCTGACTGTCCAACTCCCAATACAAGGTACTGGCACAACATACCTGCAAAATACTTAGCAGGTTATTTAGATACAGTCTCTTTTGGGTCATATACAGTTGGGAAAGGGCAAGTGAAATTTCATCTGACTTTAACAATGGAGACCCAAGGAACTGCAGATGCTGGAATCTTGAGTACAACACAAAGTACTGGAGAAACTTAGCAGGTTAACACACCATCTGTGGAGGGAATGGGCAAGCGACATTTCAGGTCGAGACCCTTCAGACTGATGGAGAGGGGGAAGAAAATTGGAAAAGCGGTGGTGGTGGGACAAGCCTGGCAACTGGATGCAGATGAGAGGCGGGAATTGGTGGGGGAAATCTGTGCACACCAGGTGAGGGGGAATGGAAAAGAGAGATGGGGGGTTGATCTCACCACAGTCACATCTTTCCTGTGACCCATGGACCAAAATCTGCCGTTCTCTCGTTTCTCCACTCATCAATTGCTAGGTTTTGATCCGTTGCCACCTCTCTTTTCCAGCTTTCTCCCCCACAGCATTGACTCTCTATTACCTCCACAGATGCTGCCTGACCTGCTGATTTCCTCTAGTATTTTGTGTTTTGCTATTTTTCATCAATTGAAGTTCGGTTAAACACAAGTTGGAGACACAGGGAACTGCAAATGTTGGTTAATAAAAAGACACAAAATGCTGGAGTAAGTCCGCGGGTCAGGCAACATCTCTGGAGAACATGGATAAGTTATGTTTCGGGTCGGGACCCTTTTTCAGACTAATGTAGAAAGGTCCCACCCCGAAACCTCGCCTATCCATTTTTTCCAGAAATGTTGCCTGACCCGCTGAGTACTCCAGATTTTGTGTTTATCTTTTGCATAAACTAGCATCTGTAGTTCCTTTTTATTACATTCAAGAGCTGGCAAGTTTATCGACTCGGTACCTCTTCAGCTTTAATGAACTTGATTCTGGCTAATGTCTGATACTATTTCTCTTGCAGGCGTGTGTACATATCATACCTTGATAGTATTCACTTCTTTCGCCCAAGATGCCTCCGAACTGCAGTCTATCATGAAATCTTAATTGGTTACCTGGAATATGTGAAGAAGCTTGGGTAAGTTCCAATTTTCCCTGAGACAAGCTCTCCCGCACAAAACCATGCTGACTACTGCCTATCAACTCCTGTCTTTCCAAATGCATGTATATCTTTTCTCTCAGAATCCTCTCCAGTAAATTTCATTCCACAGATGTTACACTCACTGGTCCAAAGTTCCCAGGTTTTTCTTTGCAGACATCTGGTCACAACATTAGCCATCTTCTAGTTATCCTGGCACCTCACCCATGCCTGATGATGATTCCTATATCTCAGCCAGGGTGCATTGATACTCAATAATTCCTTACAATCCCAACTGATTAACAATTTGATCTGTTCATTTGGAAATGTCTTCTTCATTGAATAGTTAATCAATTTTCTTTTGTAAAAGAACTGTAGCCATCCCACCATCCATGTACTTTTCTGCATGAGAAAATGTTTCTTGTCATTTAGACACGCTCTTTGCGTATGTGCATTCTCAATATTCATACAAATCCTAAGTCCTTTTTTCCTAACAAAATACTTCTATTCCAATTATATTTCCTTTGTTTTTCTATTATGATACATTTTGTAGTAAGTAATCTTTAGTTTTAAATACCTAACAGTTTGGATGATGAGAGGCAGTGTTCTTGGCTGGGGGTTTTAAAACCTGAGCGTGGAGAAATGTCTTCATTCACACAGTTGTGAAAGTTTGGAATTCTTCACTTAAGAAAGCTTGATCAATGTTCGGCTGCCTGAGGAATCAAGGGATGTGGCGATAAGGTGGGAAAGTGGAAATCAGCACAATGTCACTGAGTGGAGCTGGAGGTCTTGCCGTGATCATCATGTGCTGGGTGATCTGTTCTTGCTCCCATTCCTTCTGTATTGAAGTACTGCTACAGGTATTTAAAGCCAAAGATTACTTACATGAAAATGTATTGTGAAACGGGAAAAACAAGGGAAATATAATCTCCATTCAGATAAAGAAGCTTTGAACTGTTTAGCCTGCAATATATGGGTGTGCTTGCACTTTTCCCTGTGTACTTCAGAACAATTTGTGGCTACAGCTCAATGCTTTATTTTACCTGTGATCCACTGTCATGCACAGGTATACACAGGGCCACATATGGGCATGTCCTCCCAGTGAAGGTGATGATTACATCTTCCATTGCCACCCGGTCGATCAGAAGATTCCCAAGCCCAAACGGTTGCAGGAATGGTATAGGAAAATGCTGGATAAAGCTTTTGCTGAACGAATCATACACGATTACAAGGTTAGTTCTGAAGTTCTATTGTTCTATCCCTGCTGTAACAAGTAGTTAACGTGCATTCATCAATGTAACCCAGCTCCTTTAAAGGAAAGATTGTACTCTAGTTGATGGGAGGACAGTTCAGTTGCCTATTAACAGCTGGGAAGAAGTTGTCCCTGAATCTGGAGGTATGCCTTTTCAAACTTCTGTACCTCATGCCAGAAAGCAGAAGAGGGAATGGCCATGGTGAGACGGGTCCTTGATTATGCTGGTGGCTTTGGCGAGGCAGCGTGAAGTGCAGATAGAGTTAATAGGAAGGAGGTTGGTTTACGTCTGTGCTGCGTCCACAATTCTCTGCAATTTCTTGCGGCCTTGGATGGAGCTGCTCCCAAACCAGGCTGCGATGCATCCCGATAAAAGACTTATGGCGCATCTGTAGAAGTTGGTGAGAGTTGTTGGGGACATGCTGAACTTCCAAGCCTTCTAAGGAGGTAGGTATTCTAAGGAACATTGGTGTGCTTTCTTGCTATGTATATTTTCCATTTTAATTTTGAGTTTTAAGTTTTAAAGCTACAGCATGTAATTCAATTAATTCCACCTAAACTTGATTACAGAACGGTATGTTTAAATCATCAGCTCCAAAGCTTAAGCCAAAGGTGACTGGGCAATCTGAACCCAAGCACCAAGTTGTAAGCGGCCGAAGGTGCTCATCCCTCGGGTCAGCCCCCACTCTCCCACGGTCACCCTCCGCGGGCTGTGGGTCGGGTGGACCGGAGGTGTGGTACAATGTTCATCCCTCCACAGTGACGCGGGGGTCTGGCCCAATCGCTCCCCCCCCCTCCCGGCAACGTCATGTCCGTTACCTGACTTTTCTGTTGAGCGGTATTCGGTCCATTGGCCTGTAGGCGACGCCGCCTTTCAGGTAGGTGGCGTTTCGGCAGAGCGGCCATTCGGTGAGTTTGCTTTTAGGCAACGCAGCCTTCTGGTTAGTTTGCATTTAGGCGTCCCGCCCTTTCGGTTAGTTGGTGTTTCGGCTTTGTTTCCATTCGGTTATTTGGCGATTCGGCTTCGTGTCCATTCGGTTATTTGGCTTCCACTTCTTTGCTTCGGCTTCTCGTCCGTCGGCGCCACGTCCGCACACGAAATTCTTTTTTTTTAATTTTATTTTTAATATATTTTTTTATTAAAGGTAATCAATTACAATGCTTCAAACAACTTTATATCAAATTAATTCAATTTGCATTAAGTAAAACACTAGTAATACTTATCTACTATTTTTTTTAGAAATAATGATAGAGAAAGAATAGAACAGTTATAAATCATTAAGAGAGTGATTAAATAATAATTTGATTATATATAAGAAAGAAAAGAGAAACGAAAAAAAAAAAAAATTAAAAAAAATTGAGAAACCACAATATGTATTATTAATAACACTACTACAAGTGATAGTATCAATAAAGACATATATGTTAATTCCAATATAAAAATGAATTATTCTCACCAAATCCCGCAGGGTGCACGCCGAGCTGTGTTGCCAAGAACAGCTACTTCTCTAAATACTGTATATATGGAGACCATATCTGTTCAAAAGAATTATACTTGTCCAATAGGACAAATCTAATTCTTTCCAGATGTAACGTCTCCATCATCTCTGTTGCCCACATTTTGGTTGTGGGGGATAATGTTCCCTTCCAAAATTTCAATATGATTTTTTTCCCAATTATCAAACTAATCAAAGAAGTTTCTTTGATTTACTGTAAGTGATAGATGTAAATCCGGAATTCCAAATATTATTAGCTTTGGGTTAGGGTCCAATTTAACTTTGATGACTTCAGAAATAACTTTAAAAATTTCTGTCCAGTAATAATTCAATTTAGGACATGTAACGAAACTATGTATTAAATTTGCCTCTGCTTTCTTGCACTTATCACAAATAGCGGAGAGATTCGGAAAAATACTATTTAATTTAGTTTTCGAATAATGTAACCTATATAATACTTTAAATTGTATCAGTATATGTCTGGCGTTTAATGAGACTTTCTTCCCAGTTTTCTTTTGTTATAGCCAATCCCATTTCATTTTCCCATGCTTGACGATATATTTCCGTTATTGGATTCTCCTTATCCAAAATGATGTTATATATATAGGCTATTAATTTTTCTGTATTTGGATATAAATTAAACAGTTCGTCTAACAATCCTGCTTCTTTATTTTTATAATCTTGTGTATTGGATTTAATATAATCTCTAATTTGTAAATACCTAAACAAATGTTGTGGAGACAATCCATAAATATCTTGTAACCCCTGGAATAAAAGAAATTTTCCTTTTCTATAAAGGTGTTCTATCCTTGTAATTCCTAAATCATCCCATTGTTTAAACCCCCCATCTAATATAGCAGGTTTAAACGATGGATTATTCATAATTGGTAATCTAAATGAGAGATTATCCAAATGTAGAGTCTTAACTATTTGTTTCCAAATACGTCTATTATTATATATTATTAGGTTGTCTTTATAATATTTTTTTTGTACTTCCGTTGGTGCAAAAATTATCGAACCTACATTGAAAGGTAGACAGTCTTCCTTTTCTATATTTAACCATGTCGGTTCATGATCCATATTTACCCACCAGAAATTCATATTCTTAATCTGAACAGCCCAAAAATAATATAAAAAGTTTGGAAGTGCTAATCCTCCATTTATCTTAGCTTTGCATAGATGTTTTTTATTTATTCTGTGATTTTTATAATCCCAAATAAAACTATTGACAATATTATCAATTTTTAAAAAAAAAGTTTTCGGAAGAAAAAAAGGAATAGCCTGAAACAAATATAACAACTGTGGTAGAAATACCATCTTTATGGCACTTATTCTACCAATCATGGATATAGGAAGTGTTTTCCAATATAAAATATTTTTTCTAAGTTTATCTAAGAGTTGGGGATAGTTGGATTTTATTAATGAGTTATGAGTTTTAGTTACGTTAATCCCTAAATATTTAAGTTTGTCTTGTTGTAATGTATTTAGATTTATTCCTGTTATTGGCATAATCTCGCTTTTATCCCAATTAATCCTATACCCAGAAAATGCACCAAACTTAGTTATAATGTTTAGCAGGTTGGGAATACTAATTTCCGGTTTTGTAATATAAATCAAAACATCATCTGCATATAAAGAAATTTTATTAATTGTTGTATCAGTATTATAGCCATATATTTCAGGTTCAGATCTAATTTTTTCCGCCAATGGTTCTATCACCAATGCGAGCAATAAGGGTGATAACGGACATCCCTGTCTGCATCCCCTAGAGAGTTTGAATTTGGCTGATAAAATTTGGTTAGTCAAAATTCTTGCCATAGGATTCGAGTATAAAATTCTTACCCATTTACAAAATCTATCCCCCAATTGAAACTTTTCCATTATATTAAATAAATACATCCATTCCACCTGATCAAACGCTTTTTCTGCATCTAGTGATATAACCGCTAGTTCCGTATCTCGTATTCTTTTTGAATATATAATATTAAACAAACGTCTGAGATTATGGGATGAGTAACGTTTTGGGATAAAACCTGTTTGATCATAATGTATTAATTTAGAGATCACTAAACTTAATCTCCTAGATAAGACCTTAGTTAATATTTTTTGGTCTGTATTTAAAAGGGCAATCGCTCTATATGATCCAGGATCTTCCAAATCCTTATCTACTTTAGGGATGAGTGTAATTGTGGATTCATTTAGAGATTCTGGTAATTTTCCTTGGTCATATGCATATCTATACATTATTTGTAATCTTGGAGAAATCAGATCTTGAAATTTTTTATAAAATTCTGCACTCAGGCCATCTGGGCCCGCTGCTTTTCCGTTCTTTAGCGAACTAATTGATTCTATAATGTCTTTTACTGTTATTTCAGCATTTAACAATTCTCTACCTTCCTGATCTAAGCTATTGATTTGACATTCTTGTAAAAATATTTCCATACTATCTGTTTGTCCTGTTAGTTTTGACGAATAAAGATTTTTATAATATTGTAAAAATCTATCATTAATATCTTTTGGAGTAATTAATATATTTCCATACTCAGATCTAATTCCGTGTATCATCTTCTCATCTTCTAATTTTCTAAGCTGTCGTGCTAGTAATTTTTGTGGCTTATCTCCAAATTCAAAATACACTTGCTTAGTTTGTTGAAAAAGTTTAATCACTTGATTAGAATATATTTTATTTAATCTATATTTTACTGATGCAATTTTATTACTTAACTCTTTGGAAGGCTGTTTTATATTTTCATTATCTAGACGTTTTATCTCATTTTCTAAATTTTGTTCTATTTTTCGATTTTCTTTATTGAGATGTGCTTGTGCGGATATTATTGCGCCACGCATGAATGCCTTAAATGTGTCCCAAAATAGTGATGGAGAAGTTTCAGGATTATCATTAGTTTCAAAAAATAATTTAATCTGATCCATCACATATTTACAACAGTCATTGTCCTTTAATATCTGAGGGTTAAATCTCCAGGTAGTAGTTTTATTAGATATATCTTTTAATTTTATCTTAAATGTTAATGGCGCATGATCCGAGATGATAATATTATGATATTTTGCATCATACGTAAAAGGAAGTAATTTAGAATCTATTAAAAAATAATCTATCCTCGAATAGGTTCCATGTACGGGCGAGAAAAAAGAATATTCTCGTCCGGATGGATTATCTAACCTCCAGATGTCTTTAATATTAGATGTATTGATAAAAGCATTTATGAATTTACTTGATTTCGAGGCAGCTTTCCTTTTTGCAGATGATCTATCTAGATAGTTATCTAAAGTACAATTTAAATCACCTCCAATTATTAAATTGTGTTGAGTGGATATAGGAATATTATTAAATATTTTCTTAAAAAATAATGGATTATCAAAATTAGGGGCATATATATTCATTAAAATTACCTTTTTTGAATATAATTCCCCTGTAATTATTACATATCTGCCTTCTTTATCCTCTATAATAGAACTTTGTATGAAAGGTATACCTTTGCGAATAATTATTGCAACTCCTCTAGATTTATGAATAAATGTAGAATGATACACCTTAGAAATCCATTTAGCTGTTAATCTATGTTGAGCATCTTTTTTAAGATGAGTCTCTTGAAGGAAAATGACATCTGTCTTCAATCTGTTCAACTGAGCTAACACCTTTCCCCTTTTAATTGGTTCATTAATTCCTTTTACATTCCAACTGCAGAAGGTTACTCCATCACCCCCAATCTTCACCTTTATATCATGCATTTTACTATTAGGGTGGCTTTTTTTGGAGTAGCCTTCTTGACTCCCCCAGCACCCGGACATCAATCCAATGAGAAATTCTATCCACCTTAATCCGCATCTATGTCTTCTTAAACTAAATACACAATATCCTTCACATCTACATTCAAATAATATATAATATAAGATCAATAAAAAACAAAAACAATAAGAAATATCAATAATAAAAAAAAAGTAAAGGGTGTTAATAGGGTGCTCAGAAAAAAAAGAAACTACACTTGTATAGTGTGTAGTATGTGAAGGTGAAAGCCACACTAACGTGGCCATTAATCTAAAGACTTCCGTTTTTTTAATTAAAAAAAAAGATGTTAATTATACCAGCTCCTATCTCAAATGCTATATATATTGGGGTGGGGTACTAACTTTATATACTTAGTACTTAGTAATTATTTCTATTATTCATATTACTATTTGCTAATTACTAATATCAATTGTATTTAATACTATAATATGTAATACTATTATCATGGAATAATTAAATATTTTCTAATAATTAATACAGAACTACAACTAAATGTCCATTATTCCACTTCCTTCTAAGTGAGTATTTCATAACCACAGGTCGATGATAAAAGTTCAGTCCTCTCCTTCTCCCTCGGGTTCTTCCTCCGCGTCTTCTCTCTCTTCATCTTCTGGCTTCTGCTGTATGCCTCGGGCGAATTTCAATGCTTCAGTATGCTTAACGAAACGATATTCCTTGTCATCATAAGTTACTCTCAGTGTTGCTGGGTACATCAAGCCATATCTCAGATCCTTAGTATTCTGTAAATTCCTCAGGATACCTTTTGTTTCTTTAAATAGTGATCTTTTCTTGGCCACTTCTGCTGGGTAGTCTCTAAAAATACTGATGTTGTCTCCCTCGTATTTCAGGTTTCTCTTTTTTATTATTATCTTCATCATTTCTTCGAAGACATGGTCAAAGGCCACTTTTACAATCATTTGTCTGGGCGATGAACCTATCCCAGGGGCCCGTCTTAGAGCCCTATGTGCACGGCTCAACAGGGGTTCATGATCCAAATTCAGAATATCCATTAAAAGTTTTGCAACAAATTTTCGAGGATCTTGACTCCCCTCACGACCTTCGCTCAGACCAACTATACGCAAATTTTTACGGCGTTGGCGTCCCTCCAGATCAATACATTTCTCGTTTGTTTTACGTAATAATTCTAAGAGGCGTTTGTTCTCGGCACGGAGTTTTTCGGTCTCCTTAGTATTCACTTCAGCAATCTTAGTTAGCTCTTTAATTGCTTCGCCTTGTTGGTCTAGCGAAATTATAGTAGGATCTATCTTGTCATCCAGCTTTCTTTCCATCCCAGCAGCTATATCCTTTACCTCCTCAATTTGAGTTTGTAACTCGGCATTAGCCTTTTCCTTCCACTCATCCATCATACTTTTTACCGTCGTTATAACTTGTTTTATTAAGTCTTCTTTATTTTTCTCGTGAGACACCAGCATATCCGCTTTTAAACTTTTTATCTCCTCCATATACTCCTTCCTCTGCTTCTTTATCTCCTCCATATACTCCTTCCTATGCTTCTTTATCTCACCTAGAATGGTAGTCTTGAGTTCCTCCATTTCAGCTTTCCTCTGTGAGACATCTTCTTGAGAAGCAGAAGCAGCACCCGAGCTGAGGCCAGTTTCCCTTCTCGTAGATTTTTTTCCAGTGGTGGGGGGAGGGGAGCGCTGGGTCATAATTTCTTCTTAAAATCGCGCGCCTGATGACGTCACGCACCTTTTAAACGCTGCCGGAGCCGTTCGCAATCAATCTCCTGTGGTAAGTGCGTTTGTTTGACCCTTTTACCCCCGTTTTAAATTCAGTTTTTTGCGGAGCTGTAATGGCGCGATTCCACTCACATCGTGGCGCCAACCGGAAGTCAGCACACGAAATTCTGACCAATCAATGTTGTTTGTCTTCATTGCTTCTGCTATATTAGTTGGCAAACAATTTAACAAAATTGTGCAGTACTGGGGAGAATTTACCCCATTCCGAATATTCAAATCTCCCGACTGATCCAAATATAGTTCCGAGAACCTTTCTAGAAACTCATCTGCTCCCTCTCCTTTCTTTGGTCTTACATCCAGAATCCTAGCGATGTCTATTGGCTTTTTGAGGGTAGTGGCAAGGGCAGTTAAAACTGCATTTTCTCTTGCATAGTTATTGGCGATTACATTAGCCAGTGCCTCATGAGTTGGGTGTCCTAAAGTGGCTAGGAACCTGGTATGCCCTGTAGGAGTTATGATCTATTGTATTACAGCTCACAAATCTATCGAATCCGCATTGTGTTCCGGAGATAGTCCACAAAGGAAGCAGGTGATTTTTTTTCTGTCAGGTATTTTACTCAGTGCTGCCACCATTTCATTTGGTTTCCATGGGGAGTACACATCAATGGTTCGAGGATTGTTGGCACTAACTGCATTAGCCGGATCAAAGGCTGGGTTAGGCATCTCCCTAACTGGAAACTGGCGGCGAGATAATTGCTCAGCCTGCATAATTTTTTCCTTTGTCCGACTCACTCTCAGTGTCCCCAGAGACTACATCACCCTCCGATGTATCATCCTCATCACTTGGGGGAAGGCGGTACTTTTTAAAAGCATGTCTTTTCTCTCTGGGTAGTCGTCTTATTCTCCTAGGTTTAGGTTCGTAAACTGGTTCTGGTGATCGCTCTTTTTCTCGAAATACGGGTGCTATTTTCTTTGTCTTGCTCCTTGTATTGAGCGCTACTGGAATATCTGTTAGTGCTGGAGCTGTTGGGGTCAAGGAACTCTGTGCTGGTGCTGCTGTCTGGGGAGAAAGTGATACTACAGGATCACTATCAGCAGGGAATGTGGGTGGTGTTGTCGGCACAGGAGGTCTGTGAGGTACATAAGGTGCTGGAGGTGGAGGTGACATATCGGGAGCGCAAGGGGAATAAGGTGGAGGCTGAAAACTTCTCTTAATGCGCATACTCTCCAAATCTTCCAAATATTCCTCGTCTCCCCCTTCCAAACCAAAGCCAACCAACGAGTCCCTCAACTCTAATTCTACAAGTATCACTTTTCCTTCAGGGGTCCTCTTAGTCTCCCGTTCCCTATGTTCTTTATAAGCACATCCGCATTCCTTTTTCAAGGTATCCAGAGGTTTATTCCCTTCATCATCTTTTAATTCTATTCCAAGTTTTAAAGCTGCCTCCTGCCAGTTCGGCATTATTGCTGCCTCTACGTTCTCTTAATCCTTCATGATGTTGTCTCCACAGCCCAATAAGTTCCTTTGCGATCTCACTGACTATATTGCCAAATAATCTTCTCATTATGTCTCACGCCCTCCAGGGTTCCAACCCCTCCTTCTGGCCACAACTCACATGGCCGTCCGAAAAGGGGGGGGGGGGGGGAGGGGGGGGA